>NC_079456.1:15419648-15699648 GCF_903798145.1 Danio aesculapii | reverse complement strand
ATGATTTTTTTTTAATCAGCCAGTCAGCTAGTTCATTCATTCATTTATTTTCTTTTCGGCTTAGTCCCTTTATTAGTCTGGGGTCGCCACAGCGTAATGAACTGCCAACCTATCCAGCATATGTTTTACACAGCAAATACCCTTTCAGCTGTAACTCATCACTGAGAATTTATTTATTTATTTATTTATTTATTTATTTATTTATTCATTTATTTATTCATCAGTAGTTATATTTATTATTTACTCTTTAACCCTTCAATCAATCAAATTAGAAGACATTCATTTATTAGCAGTATTTACATTTTAACACTTTAATCAGAACCTTATTTATTTATTTATTTATTTAGTAATTAGTTAATTAATCATTAAGTAATATTAATGAATTAATTATTTATTAATTAATTAATTAATTATTTACGAACTAACTAAATTAATTGCTTTATTTATTTATCAGTATTCATATTTATTATTTACACCGTATCTCTTCATTCTGAATCAAATCCTTCATTTAGAATCTAATTTTATTAATTTATTTAGTTTATTTATTTATTAGTATTATTTACGTTTTAACCCTTCAACCCGAACCTCATTTATTTTAGTTTATTTATTTATTTTGTTACTTTGTTAGTAGTGGTAATAGTAGTAGTATATTTATTACTCTTTAACCCTTCAATGAAAAATTTACCTACTCAAATTGGTATTTAGAATATAAATCAAATCAAATCACTTTTATTGTCACATCATCAGCCGCACGTGTGCTATGAGTGAAAAGCTTAGGTGCTGGCTCCAGACAGGGTAAAATACAAACTAAATACTCTTTAATCCAGCTATTCAATTAAAGCCCAATAATATATCAGTATTTTATATTAAATGAACTATATAACTATATGAACTATATCCTATAAAATATTTGTATTCATGAATTTTCATAGAATATATACATATATCTTGTCCCAGGTCTACCATCGTTTTATTTATTTTAGCATTTAATCCCATTTCATGGTTAAAAGAAAATGCAATATACAATACAATACAATACAATACAATGCAATGCAATACAATACAATGCAATACAATACAATGCAATACAATACAATGCAATACAATGCAATGCAATGCAATACAATGCAATGCAATACAATACAATGCAATACAATACAATACAATGCAATACAATGCAATACAATGCAATGCAATACAATGCAATGCAATACAATGCAATACAATGCAATGCAATACAATGCAATGCAATACAATGCAATGCAATGCAATACAATACAATACAATGCAATGCAATACAATACAATACAATGCAAGACAATACAATACAATGCAAGACAATACAATACAATGCAATACAATACAATGCAATACAATACAATACAATACAATACAATGCAATACAATACAATACAATGCAATACAATACAATACAATGCAATGCAATACAATACAATACAATGCAATGCAATGCAATGCAATACAATACAATACAATGCAATGCAATGCAATACAATACAATACAATACAATGCAATGCAATACAATACAATGCAATGCAATGCAATACAATACAATACAATACAATGCAATGCAATGCAATACAATACAATGCAATACAATACAATACAATACAATACAATACAATGCAATGCAATGCAATACAATACAATACAATACAATGCAAGACAATACAATACAATGCAATACAATACAATGCAATACAATACAATGCAATGCAATACAATACAATGCAATACAATACAATGCAATACAATACAATACAATACAATACAATACAATACAATACAATACAATACAATACAATGCAATGCAATACAATACAATACAATGCAATACAATACAATACAATACAATACAATACAATGCAATACAATACAATACAATACAATACAATACAATACAATACAATACAGAAAAAAAAATCAACAATCACCCAGGTCTGCTGTCAAATTATAATTTTAAAACTGTTTTTTTGTTTGCTTATTTTAGGTTAGATTCTGTCAACAATTAATTGTGATTGATTGATTTGATTGATCACATGGTTATAATAGTCTGTTATTTCTTAGCCACATTTCTTCTGAAAAAAACAAAAAAAAAAACAACTAGCTGTCGATTGTTGGCAGTTTATTGTTCAAACTCATGCCAGCCTCCAAATGTCACAAATTCCCAGAGTCTGTGGACTTTGGATGGCTTGCGCTCTGAATTTCGAACCAAACTCATTGAGCAGATCATTGTCCAAATCCCGACCCCAGTGAATCACTTCCTGCCAGTGAATCTTTTATCAAAATGAAACAAACATAAATGCCGTTTTGTTCTCACACTGAGAAAAGAAGCGTCTGTAATGGCACATATACAAAATAAATGGGCATGTGTTAAATGAGGACCCCTGTGATCAGCACTTCATACTGTATGAAGATTATTTATAGGATTGAGTTTGGCAGATTTGGTTTGGAAGACAAATGACCATGAAGTAATGAATGAGATTCATGAGATGAGATTAGATTCGATGACATAAGATTCAATGAGATTCAGGCTTAAATAGAAAGATAGTTCAACCAAAAATGGGGACATTTATTGTTGTCGTTGATAATTTACACACCTTAAAGGGGACCTGTTATGCAAAAATCACTTTTATAAGGGGTTTAAACAGTTGTGTGACAACAGTGTGTGAATATAACCAGCTTCTAATGGTAAAAATTACATTTTTTTATAGTCCCACTTAATGAAAACATTCTGCAGAAAGACTTTGATTGACATTCTCCCTTTGTACATGTCATCAGATCAGGAAAGCCCTGCCCATTAGTGATGATCTCTCCTTCATTAGCATATTAGCCCTGAGTGAGAAGCAGCCGTCCATCATTACAGTTTTTACACCATTCCTGCTGAAGATAATGTCAGTGAAGACATACTTGAAGATAATTCCTTCCTTCTCCTTCATTCCTTTCTTCCTTTTTCCTTTTTTCCTTCCTTTCCTTCCTTTTCTTCCTCCCTTCCTTCATTGCTTACATCCATCCTTCCTTCTTCCATATTACTTTCCTTCCTTCCTTACAACATTCCTTCCTACTTTCCTTTCCTTCCTCCCTTCCTTACATCCTTCTTACCTTCCTTTCTTCCTCCCTTCCTTTCGTCCCACTTTCCTTCCATCTTACTTTGCTTCCTTTAACTTATCCCTTCCTCACAGCCTTCCTTCCTTCATTTCCCTTATCCTTTCATCGCATCCTTTCTTCCTTTATTCCTTCCTTCCTTCCTTTCTTCCTTCCTTTCTTCCTCCCTTCCGTCCTACTTTCTTTCCACTACTTTCCTCTACTTTCGTCTTACTTTCCTTCCTTCCTTACAACTTTGCTTACATCTTTTTATTCCTTTCTTCCTTCCTTCCTTTCCCCCTCTCTTCTGTACATCCTTCCTTCCTTACAACCTTCTTTTCTTTCTTTCTGTCTTTCTTTCTTTCTTTCTTTCTTTCTTTCTTTCTTTCTTTCTTTCTTTCTTTCTTTCTTTCTTTCTTTCTTTCTTTCTTTCTTTCTTTCTTTCTTTCTTTCTTTCTTTCTTTCTTTCTTACTTACTTAGCGTCCTTCTTTTTTTAAATCCTCCTTTTCCTACTGTCTATAGTCCCAACCATAAATTTAGTTTCCTTCATTTTTCCTCTGCATTTCCTTTCATACTTCCCTTTGTCTTTTTAAATTTCCATCTCTACCCTTTTTTCTTTTTTCCTTCCATCCTTTCCTTCCAGTCTTCCTTCCATTTTCCTTCATTTTATCCTTTCTCCGGTCCTTACTTCCTTTTTATTCCTCCCTTCCCACCTTCCAACTATCATTTTATTCCTTCATTTTTTATTTCCTTGCATCCTTCAATTTAATTCTACCTATTCCTACTATCTATTGTCACAACCATACATTTTCTTCACTTTATCCCTGCTTTTCTTTTCATACTTTCTTTTATGTCTTTTTATACTTGCATATCTACTCTACCCTTCCTTCCTTCTTTTAATACTTCTATAGGTTTTGAATCTATAGTTCCAACCATACTTTTGTTTATCATTTCTCCCTGCGTTTCCTTTCATACTTCCTTTTTGTCTTTCTATACTTCCATCACTACCCTTCTTCCTTTTGTCCTTCCTACTTTTAATGTCAGTCCTCCTTCCATTTTTCTTTCCTTTCATCCTTGCTCCTGTCCATTCTTCCTTCCTACCTTCCTGCCATCATTTTATTCCTTCATTCTTTATTTCTTTCCATCCTTGCATCCCTCTTTTTAATTCTTCCTATTCCTGCTATCTATAGTCACAACCATATATTTTCTTCATTTTATCCCTGCATTTCTTTTCATACTTCCTTTTATGTCTTTTTAAAAAGGAAGTGCCTTCCTTCTTTTTAATACTTCTGTAGATTTTGAATCTATTCACCTTATTCTACACGTACGAGTGGGCTCAGCCATTTGAATCATTTTGGCTCAACTTCCCGTCTCATTGACTTCCATTCATTTGTAAATGTTAAAAACAGCTCGTTTTGCTTCTTGGTGTTGCAAACTGATATTTTCTTATTATATTATTCTACTTTGTCTGTATTGTAATGCAAACACTTGTTTGTAGAGTAAGTAGTGTGACCGTTTTTTGCCGTTTATTATTCCTAGTCATTTCTCCCATAGGCAACTGAATTGGAAGTTCTAAAACAATCGCAAAAACGTGCGCACTTCCGCATTGAAGAATAAGGTCAATAGTTCCAACTATACTTTTGTTTCCTTCATTTCTCTCTGCATTTTCTTTCACACTCCTTTTTTTTTTAAATGAGACCTGTGGAGCTGCACATCGATGGATTTGCTCTTCAGTGTTTGGACTTTCAACAGTGAAATTTAAACCACACTGAACTAAACTGAACTTAAATTCTAAAACTGGACTGACACACTTTCAATCTACTAGAACTTTTAATGAATTGAATTGAAAATGGCATCTATCATTTCTTTTTTCCCTTTCTTAATCTTCATAAGAATGCAGCTATCATTAAGAACCACATATATTCATTTGTGTCATCTGTATGTTTTTTTCTGCCTCTCAAAGTGCCGGTAGCAGTTGATTTGCATTTTATAAAGTACCAAGAATCATGATTTCAGTTAAAAAATCATCTTTAATCTTCTACATGTATGGTGAGGGTGAGTAAATAGTTGAACTATCCATTAAATTTCTTCCTAGAAGAGCAATAATGCACATAAGTGTAGTTTTGGACCCAGCACTGGGTTAATTGTAAGCTACTGTCGCTTTAAATCCTAATTAAGGCTACAGTAATGCACGTAATAAAGATGTATGTGGGTTTCCTTATGGTCATTTGGAGATATTGTAAGAGGACAATAACAAATCTCTGCTCTGCAAATTTCCTTGCACTTTTACCTCGGTCTGCTTAATGGACACACATTGAGAAAATCGGGGTTTTCCTCAAGCTTCCTTTAGCCGACTGGTTTCCTGTGAGGATTTTTCTAAAGGGCTTCTCCTTTAATTAAATTTTACGCTCCATTAATAAGAAGTGAAGGTGTTAGCGGGGTGATCTGCGGACTTCTCTGCAGGAAGAGGAGATGGAGAGGTTTATTTTAATCCAGCAGACAAAATGGAAATATGTGTTTGTAGTGTGGTTTTTAACTCAGTCCTTGCTGTGAAACTGCTTCTCTAGAAATGTTTTTTTAAGCATCTATTTTTTGTAAGTATTTTAATTATTTATGCACAAATGTATTTTTTATGGTTTTAGTTTTTAATTAGTTGTTTAAATTAATTAATTTTATTTTATTTTATTTTATTTTTTAATTATTTTTTAATTATTTTTTATTTGTACATTTTTTTTTAATGTATGAACAAACAAAAGAAGTTTCTTAATGTCAAGTTCAAAGTAAGGTACTTTTTTAGATTAAAAGTTTATTTTATTTTGTAAAAGAAAGCAATTAATTAACAATCAATCAATCCTTCAAAATATTTTACAAAACGTTCAAACATCAGCTTAAACTTTAAAACACTGTATCCATCCTACTTTCCTTCCTTCCTTCTTTTCTTTCCCTCCTTCCTTCTTTACATCCGTCATTCCTTTTTTCCTTCCTTCCATCTTTTTACTCCTTCCTTCCTTCCTTTCCCTCCTCCCTTCTGTACATCCTTCCTTCCATACTACTTTCCTTTCATCTTACCTGCCTTCCTTCCTTACAACCTTCGTTCCTTCCATCTTTTTATTCCTTCCACCTTCCTTCCTTCCTTCCTTCCTTACAACCTTCCTTCCGTCTTACTTTCCTTCCTTCCATCTTTTATTTCTTTCTTCCGTTCACTTTTTAGTTCTTTCATTCTTTCATTATTTTATTCTTTCTTCCTTCCTTTCCCTCCTCCCTTCTGTACATACTTCCTTCCATTCTACTTTCCTTCCATCTTACTTCCCTGCCTTCCTTCCTTCCATCTTACTTTCCTTCCTTCCTTCCTTCCTTCCTTCCTTCCTTCCTTCCTTCCCTTCTTCCTTCCTTCCTTCCTTCCTTCCTTCCTTCCTTCCTTCCATATTTTATTCCTTCCTTCCTTCTTCTTTTTAGTTCTTCATGCTTTCTTTTTTTGTCCTTCCTTCCTTCCTTCCTTCCTTTCCTTCCTTCCTTCCTTCCTTCTTTCCTTCCTTTCTCTTTTTAGTTCTTTCATGCTTTTATTTTTTTTTCTTTCTTTCTTTCTTTCTTTCTTTCTTTCTTTCTTTCTTTCTTTCTTTCTTTCTTTCTTCTTTCTTTCTTTCTTTCTTTCTTTCTTTCTTTCTTTCTTTCTTTCTTCTTCCCTTCTTCCTTCCTTCCTTCCTTCCTTCCTTCCTTCCTTCCTTCCTTCCTTCATTAGTTCACAAACATCAGCGGAAATTTTAAACCACTATTTATTTATTTATTTATTTATTTATGTTTGTTTGTTTTAATACCAATTATTGAGTAAACATTTGTTTTCCAATGTTTTTTATTTTTAAAGCTAAACGAAAAACAAACAATTATCGTTTGATTTAACTTTTTAAGATCTAAACTTCAAATTCATTTATTCATTCAGTAATCAGATATTTATTTGAATTCCAACTAAATTTGAAACTTTAGTTTATTTTTTTTCACTGAATTTGCTAAAATGTACAGCTTTTATCTTAATAAGCATATAATAAATATTGAAATTATTTATACAAACAATTATTTGCTTAAATTAGTTATTATATTTTGCAGAATGAAAACTTCAATAAACCAATCAATTTTTCAAAATATTTTCAAAAACCTTTATTTATTTATTTATTTATTTATTTATTTATTTATTTTTATATACTCATTTATTTATTTATTTATTTACTTATTTATTTATTTACTTATTTACTTATTTATCTATTTATTAATTTATATGCCAACTTTTTTTTTCCAAGTATGATTTATTAATGTTTTTGCAAACCGTTTAATTTAAACTCTATGAAATCTCATTAAATGGTTTGTCTTCTATCCAAATACTAAAAGTGTATTTATTTCTATTTTAATTTGCTTCCTTCAAACCAAGAGCAAACAAGAAGTTTAGCTATGTTCACAGCCTCGTCTTCTGCACACATTAGTTAACAAAGCTAACGAGAGGATCCTGCTGTTCAGCCTGTTTAATGGGCTGCTGCTGTTTTATTTTCCTGTTTTCAGTCTCCTGCTGTCAGGCCTCAGATTCTCACCGGGTCATTTTGTTTACTTCATCCATTCAAATCAGCAGGCCCACAAATAGCTTTGACTACCTAGATCATCTGTGGGACACTGGCCAAAATAATCTGTGACTTCTGCTCTCTTGTTAACAAAGTCAACGAGATGTGGGGCAGCCAGGGTGGTTAGAGAGTAGGACTTGTGACCGGAAGGCCGCAGGTTCGAGTTGCAGCACTGGCAGGGATTGTAGGTGGTGGAGGGGAATATCCAATGCTCTCTCCAATCTTAATACCATAGCTAAGTTGAGTCCCTTGAGCAAGGCACAGATACCCCAACTGCTCCCCAGGCGCCATGGCAATGACTGCCCATTGGGTATGTGTTCATGGTGTGTATGTGTGTGTGTATGTGTTTACTGCTGTGTGTGTAATTGGATGGGTTAAATGCAGAGCGCAAATTCGTGTCATTTGTCATGACTTTCACTTTCACTTGTCATGACTTTCACTTGTTTCTAAAATTGTTAAAGTGGGGGGAAAATAAAAAGTCTGGCATTTTCTTTTTTAATTATTGTTATTTAATATTATTATTGTATTACTGTTAATTTGTTTCTGTTGCAACAATCTGTTTAGCTTTTAATTTTGAATTTTTTTGATCTTTAAAACTTAATTAATTTAGTCTTCAAAACTACGAAAACTCAAAAAGAGAAAGTCTGGCACATTCCTTGTGTTTTTTTTTCATATTTGCTATAGAGAAACAAATGAAAACACAGATTTACTATTATTTAAATTATGACGTTTTTTACAGTTAAGTTTCAATGTTTAAATTGTATTATTATTTTATTATTATTTGCTTTTATTGTAATTAATTTTAATATTTGTATTTTTTTTAAATCATTTTTATCATTTAATTATTTAGTTGCATTTTATATTATAACATTTTAGAAGTTTTGTTTATTTATATATATATATATATATATATATATATATATATATATATATATATATACACACTATTTATTTTCACATTTACCTTCATGTTACCTTCAAAATTAATGAATACACACTCTAATTAATAATTTTTTTTATTTTTTTGTCCTGTTTAATTAATTTTATTATTATTATTATTATTATTATTACTATTATTATTATTATCATCATCATTTTTTATCGTACTATTAAACTTGATCTTTATTGTATTTTTTGGTTTAGTTAGGTAGTTATTTGGTTTTAGAAGGTTTTTACTGTGGCTGAGAAGGATTATCATCTTGGAATTTAAGAGAACACATGCGATTACAAAAAACGTCAGCAAATTAAGAAAAGATCGTCATCCTGGTTGCAAATCTTCACAACGTAAACACATTTTTAAAAAAAACACACTGCATTTTCTCTGACGGGTCTCTGATGGGTGTAATGAGTTTTATTCTGGAATTAACCTAAATTAGGTGAGTGAAAATGAACCATCTATAGTGACCCCTTGTGGCCATTTACAACGCTAACAAATAAATAAAACATGCTGCATTTTCTCACAACGCAAACAATTAACGAAAACATGCTGCATTTTCTCACAACACTTGCAAAAAAAAAAGGGAACACCGTGGAATTGTTTCAAGGGGACCAAAAGTGTGAGGGATTCCACTGTGCCGTGACTAGTGCTCAGTGAAGTTGTAGGGGATCTTTGATAGGTGAGTTTTTTTGTTTATGTTAACATGCTGATTTTCTTGTTTTTTTTTTTTATTTTCATAGCCTAAATAACCATAATATAAGTAGCCGGGTCTGTCACGTTGTAGGATCCTCTTGAAACATTTCCATTGTGTTCTGAGCTATTTGAAAGAGTTGTGAAAAAATGTTTTCGTAAATTGTTTGCATTGTGAGAAAATGCAGCACGTTTCACAAATTATTAGCGTTGTGAGACAATGTATTGTTTTCATAAAGTTTTTTGCATTGTGGGAAAATGTAGCAAGTTTTTGTAAATTGTTTGCGTTGTTAGAAAATGCAGTGTCATTTATTTTAATAGTATTTTATTATTTATTCAATTTTAATGACTTTTTTTTACATTCTGGTTTAGTTTATTATTTGATTTAACACAAATCTAATCTATTTAATTGTATTTTAGTTTATTATTTAATTAATAACACCATCTAAAGCCGCTAAAACAGACAAAGGATCAAATCTGGCACCCTCTTGGGGTTTCTCCAAGTGAAATGAATGAGCACACACACTTTCTTCCCAGCTGGTTAAATAAACAGTGCCTAAATCTATGTTTTTTGCTGTGTGTTTGGCCTGTTTACCGTGGTTCCTGTTGTGCGTCTGCATTTGTTCCAGAGCAATTTGCTGCTTTCTGTGTTTTCGGTGGGGGTCTCGGACTCAAATCGTCCCCGTTGACAGTGTTTGGTCATTTTCCTCGGTTCATGTGCTTGTTCAATAATGTGAAAAGCAGCTGGAAAAAAACTCACCCGCGAGACTGTTTTTATCATGCTTCAGATCATTTGCAAAAATCAATGGAATATGAAAGTGTGCTGCACTTTTTTTAAATGGTCAATTTTTTTTTTCTGACGCATTTTGGAATAAAAATAAGAGTCGAGCCTCAAGGGTTTTATTAATGTAAATGTGATTACGGTCATGTTGGAGTAAATTGATATCGATGAAAACATCGTATTGGCATGTTTGAGTATAATAGCTTCACAGTTGTGTTCAGATTTCTTGTGTTATTTTAATAAGACATAAAGGAAACTATATTCGGATGATTCATCCTTATTGGTTTATGAAATCGAAGAACTGATGTTTATCTGCTTGCGCAAATGAAGCTTCACCATTTGCATTTTGTTATACATTTATTTATTTTTGGTTATTTATTTTTGTAATATATATTGATTTGACCTTTTTTTTGTTGTTTGTTTAAACTGCTTTTTTGGTGTTTATTTTTACTGTATTTATCATTACTTTTATTCATGTTTATGTTTTATTTTTAAGTTATTTAATATTTATTTTATTTTGTAATTTGCATTTTTGCTAATTTAATTTAAATTTATTATTGAAATTTTTATCATTTTATTTTTATAAATTCATTTTATATATTGTTTAACTTTTATTATTTTACCTTCACGTAATGTTTTATATATTTTGGTGATATTTATAATACGTAATTTTCTCATTTTATTTTTAAATCTAGATATTTATTTAATTTTAATTTAATTGTACATTTATTTTTTTAATAGTTTAAAATAATATAGATTAATAATAAAATAAATAAATAGTTTTTAAGCTGATGTTTGTGAAAATTGTGTAATATTTTAATAAAATTTTATATGTTTAAAATTTTTATTTATTTCACTTTATTGCATTGTGGCTGGAAGAGCATCCGCTGTGTAAAACTTATGCTGGAATAGTTGCCGGTTCATTCCGCTGTGGCGACCTTTGAAATGGAGACAAAGCCAAAGTTAAAATGAATGAATGAACGAAGCATTACATTACTATTATTATTATTCAACTTATTAAATTTTTTTTTATTTTATCATATTTTTTATTTGTATAACACACTTTGCTATTTATTTATGTATTTATTAATTTTAATTGTGGCATTTATAAAATAAATTGTTTTTGTGAGAGAAAATAGCAATAGGAGTTGATCTTCAAGTTCTCCTCATTTTGTATTTCATAACTTCCATGATAGACACCCAAAATAGCATGTTTTCTTCTTTCTCCTAACCATTCCTGTAAGTATTGTTTTTAAACCCAGCATCCAGGTAATGGTTTTTCGTTTCCCAGAGAACAGCAGCCAAGAGATACAACAGCAAAGAGATAATAAAGTGTAGAAATGAAAAGAAAGGAAAAGTGCTCCTTATCACAGCAACACTCCAAATCAGCGGTTCAGAAAAAAAGCAGATGGAAAGAGTCTTTCTTCTCATCTGATCTGTCATTCCTTCACTAGCTGGAATCTAATGGCTTTCGAGTGCTCCATATTGATTTTTCACAGCTCGTGTTCTGGATCAGGATAATTGGACTAGAATGTATTAAACTGAAAATAGTCCCATGTTGAAGACATCTATAAGTATGAAGTGTGAATGTACATTATCTGTCAGGTGTATGGAATGTATGTTTTCTTAAAGGCTTTAAAGCTCACTCAGCCTGCATTTATTTGATCATATATTTATTTGATTGATTTGAAAACACAGTAAAATTCTGAAATATTATTATTACAACATAAAGTAACTGCCTTTTGTTGAATAGAGTTTAAAATGTAATTTATTTCAATGATTTAAGGCTGATTTTTTTTTTTAGCATCGTCATACTTCAGTTTTTAATGTCACAAGATATTAAACATTGTGAGGAACCCCAGTTTTATTAAAGTTCAGAGGTTTTTTGCTAAGAAATGTGCAAAATTTTGTACAATATACAGTCGCTTATGTAAAATGGCACCTTGGACAAAGACACCGCATGCCATTTTTTGAGTTAAGCCATGGTCACACTTGAATTTGAGCATGCAAAATTCTGTCATATGGTGCAAAAACCAAAAAAGGGGGGGCAGGACAAAACAAGTTCATTAGACATCAATACAACGAGCAACGGCTTCTTATTTTAAATATCTCTACAGAGAGATCAGGTTTTGATCTTCTATTGGTTACAACTGGCTCAAAATTGTAACATAAGAGAGACAATGCAGACCAGGTAAATCAAAAAGAGGAATGATTTATTAACAAAATGCATAATTAACAAAAGTATTTAAAGCAATCAAAGTCAGTATAAATGGAAGTCAGTAGTGGAAAGCGTGTGCATGGAAGTGAACTGAGCTCATGATCCAAAACAAAGTAAAATAATCAAAAAGACAGGCAGGAAGGTGCGGCTAATCGAGTTCTCTTCACATGTCAAATTTTGGATTCTTTATAGGCACCACAAAATGGGTCTCAGGTGAGATCACCCACCCACAAATCACAAAAACACAACCAAAATAAACAGCGTTTCACAATGTATTGCAAAAGTATCGTTATCACGGTAATAGTATATGCAATAGTACATATGTGCAAAAAACCAAGAAAAAAAAGTGCAGGATAAAACAAGATGATTAGACATGGATAAAATGAGCTATTTTTTTCATATTTTAAATATCTGTATAGAGAGGTCATGTTTTTGATATTCTGTTTGTTAGGGCTGCACAATATATCGCAAAATTATCATTATTGCAATAATAATATATGCAATATAAAGTACATATGTGCGAAAAAAAACAAGACAAATAGGGGTGGGACAAAACAAGATCAAAAGGGTGATGCTTTAAATATCTGTACAGAGAGGTCACGTTTTAATCTATTGTTTAGGGTTGCACAATCGCAAAATTATTGTTAGCACGATAATGGTATTTACAATATATGTGTCGCAGAGATGTGTGATTAAATTACATATTGTTAATGCATTGGTTGTTTATCTAAATTTGACCAATCAGATGGGGTTTGACTATGTTTATCCCAGCTTCCCAGTAGTTGCTGTTCTGCTATTGGATGGAGCGTGTGGGAAAATAAATTTATATTATATATCTATCTATATATATATCTATATATATATATATATATATATATATAACTGGTGCGACAGACCTTAAAATATCTTGGTTTCCTGAACCCTGACTGTCTCCAAAGTAATGCAAATTGTCAGTTTCACAGCATGGCTGTGTCTATTGTTTTCTCTTTTCACTCAACTGGTCAGACGGGACTGGTCTCCAGAACATAATTTTGCACACTGTTTTCTGCCTTTGTCTTCGGGTGAAACTTTCAGGTCAAAGAAACCCCTTTTATGTGGTCAGTAGCTGGGCAGATTTCTAATATGTTGTCATCCACACTGCAGACTTACATGCTGAAGCGATCAGGCCTGAAAAGGCAGTTTACCCTGCCGACAACAACACTTCATTTGCATGCTTTGTTTTAGAATGTAAAAAAAAACTTGTGCTTGCTGTACAGTTGAGAGTTTTCTTTCGATGACGCCACAGCCACACTGAGTTCTTCTTATTAGAGGATTCTGCTTTGAAGACAATCGAAAGTTCTCCCTGGCTTTTTGGGCTTTTCTTTGAATTTCACAACAGTTTGGTGCCGTGAGCCAGACTAGAGAAATTCACGACAAGCGACCCCACAGCGGAACATAAATACTTATGGCGGAATGAGAGAAAAAAATTACAGAGGCCAATCAGAGTCAGAATATCTGCAAAGGTTTTCACTCATTTAATGTTTTAAAGACTAAATGTTTGCATATTGACAGTTTTTAAGTCTGAACTGGATCTAAAAATTTTTTTTTTAATATTGTTAATATCTTTAAATAAATAAACTATATTAAAACACAATTAAAAATAGCATTTTCCAAGGTAAAATGTTATATCATTAGAAATATTATTGCAACACAGAACAACAATATCGCATATTGTGTAATTTTCCAAAATCGCGCAGCGAGTTCGCCAAACTTAAACTATGGAATGCATCGACATGCAAAACTTGTCACGGAAGCTTGTATAAAAGCTTGCATTGAATGCGTATGAATGGAAGTCAGTGGGGTAAAAAGTGTAATGTGACCTTGGCTTTAGTTGGATCAGCAGTCCCTTCGATAAAGCTGCTTTCATTTTTTTACATTGTAGCACCACCATGTGGCCAAACCATACAATTATTTTATTGATTATTTTTTTAACAATGACCTTTTACCTAGACATTGCAATATTGGGGACGATATCTCCATTCTGTTCAAGAGTTTGGCAGACCTAAATGCAATTGTCTACTAAAAACCTAGTACTTGTTCGCAAAACTAGGTTCTTCAAAAATTGCAAAATACACAAATTCTGAAGAGTGATAGCCGGATCTGAAGTGTGCCTTGAAGGGCTTGACCCAAGGTTTCCAACGAAATAAGGCATATAATGATAGACCAGTGGTTTCAGAGTTATGAGCCATTATGTATTTTGAGCTTCTGTAGCACCACCATCAGGCCAATTGCTTCAAGCCTAAGTGACATTGCAGACAGGTTGGTTAATACCATCTGGCAAAGTCTGACATCTCTACAACCAACACAATCTCACGGCAATTCGTAACTTTTTGATTTAGTGGCTAATTCGTACGATCTAATTCGTACAATTTAGTACGATTTGCTCATCCCCCAATGACGGTTGGGTTTAGGGGTGGGGTTAGGTGCCACGCCTCCTTTTTAAAATCGTACAATTTCGTACAACTGAACTCGTACGAATTCATACGAATTAGCCACTAAACTGACAAAACGTAAAATACTTACGTTTTCTCGTGAGATCAGGCTGCTACAACTTATCGTTTGATCTGTCTGATCTATTTAAGGCCTGAAAAGTCACTTTGGAAATTACAATTGGGTTTAAGAGCTATGCTTGAATACCTAATTATTAAAGATTGAGAATTAGAATGATTTCTATAGGATCATGTGATGCTGAAAATTTAGCTCTGAATCAAAGGAATGATAAAATCTTAAAGAGCATTAAGTAAATAAACAGTTATATTCAGTTGTTTTAATATTTGCAGGAGTTACAATATTTTTGATCATATAAATGCAGCCTTAGGCCCAATCCCAATTCTATTTTTTGTCTATTTTCTTACCCCTTAATTACAAGTGTGGTCCGGAAAAATCTCCATTTGAAGGGCCATCTAGCCCCTCCCCTTAGCATTACGCCTTCAAGCTAAAGAGAATTGGGACACCCCTACCCTTTCAAATGAATGTGCAAAATAAGGGGTGGGGGTTAGGGGTAGAACTGAGATTGGACCTTGGTGAGCAGAATATCTTTGTTTTTTTTCTACATAAAAAAAAATTTGCTTCAATTTGAGTGTTTGGGAAAAAAGAGGCAAGAAAGCAAAAGAGTGTGATCAAAAGAGAAGTGAAAGGTGTATGTGGTGATTCGGTGATAATAAAGATTGACGTGGAGGAGCAGGAAGGTGCAGATATTAGATGAGATTGCTCTGGGTGTTAAGAGCTCTGGGTGCATGTTTTTAAAGCACTGATAAAACAACCCTCCACCACTGATAGGAAAGACACCTCTATAGCACACCCGACAAGCTTGGTGAATTATGTAGATGTTAACTGTAAGAAAGAGAGAGAATAAGCAGAAAGAAAATAAAGACAGCCTGTCATGGTAACATTCCTACCTGCAAATGTGATCTGTACTTTTTAAGTAGCAAACAGAAAGATGGAGCTGTCAACTCTAATTATTGAAGGGATAGTTCACCTACAAATAAAACATTACTCACTAATTACTTACACTCAAGTGGTTGTAAACAGTTGTGAATTTCTTTCTTTTGTTGATCAGCAAGAATGTGGAATGTTCAGCCACTGACATCCATAGAAGGAACAGAACAAATGCAGCTTATAAATAGCGTTGGACAAAGGTTTCTTTCAGATCAATCTTTCTAAAGATTACTTTACCCCTGAATCTGATCGTCTTGACAAAAGTCTTGTCGCTTATTTTACCAAAATAAAATATAATCATGCCTTGATTTTTTTATTATTATTATTATTACTTTAATTTAATTAGGACAGTAAGGTCTGACTTTGCTAAGACAAAAGTCTTGTCACTTAACATAAATAATGTACAGCATAGAATATAAAGTCATGGTGCAGTGGAAAAAGAATTAATATTGTGTAAGACTCCCATGAGCTTGGAGGACTGCATCCAAACATCTCTGCAATGTCTCAAATAACTTATTAATAAAGTCATCTGGAATGGCAAAGAAAGCATTCTTGCAGGACTCCCAGAGTTTATCAAGATTCTTTGGATTCATCTTCAATGCCTCCTCCTCTATCTTACCCCAGACATGCTCAATAATGTTCATGTCTAGTGACTGGGCTGGTCAATCCTGGAGCACCTTGATCTTTTTTGCTTTCAAGAACTTTGATGTAGAGGCTGAAGTATAAGAAGGAATTTGCCCTTTCCTGTGGTTTGTAATGTAATTGGCTGCACAAATGTCTTGATACCTCACTCTGCAGAGCCAAAGTGAATGCTTGCCCCAAACCATGATTTTTCCTTCACCAAACTTGACTGATTTCAATAGGAATCTTGGGTCCATGTGGGTTCCTATAGGTCTTCTGCAGTATTTATGATGATTGGGATGCAGTTCAACAGATGATTTATCGGAAAAATCTTCTGCCACTTTTTAAAATGATCAACTAGAAGTTATTATTTTTTGCTCCTACAACTGGGATCGACGACAAGACTTTTATAAGGCAGTGTAGTGTCTAAAATCCTGATTCTTGCCTTTTATGATTTGATTGGCATCGATTGAAGACTTTTCTCACCAATCTTGATGGTTTTGTAATGTCTAGATTGAATTGTATCAATATAATTTCTATAATTTCTTCAAGTATTGCTCAAAAAGATCTCAAAAACACTAGAGCGGCGTGTGATGATCTATTCAAATAAAAAGTAGGAGTCTAGAAGTTTGGTATACCTGCCGTTTTCTCTTGTGATTTCTAGAATTATTTGTTTCTTGTCGTACCATGACAGTTTTGTGTTCTAGAGTCCTATTTTGTTAGTTTCTAGAGTCCTATTTTGCCGTCTGCAAGTTTTTCTCCCTCCCAGCTGGACATCTCAGATATTGTAATGCTGCGCATATTAAAGGAAACCGACAGAGGGATTGAGTATATACAGACGGTAAGAGCTCAAGAGGGAGATTGCGGGGCGGAGAATGGGAGGGATAAATTAAATCAAGGCAGTGGTAATGCTCTTAAGTACTGAGATAGTGGCATCTAACTTCTGCCCACTTGGACCGCACACTAAGGGGACCCCGCTGGGCGTATTAGTTTAGGACTGGAGAATGTATAAAGGGATTAGACTGGGATTAAGCTATACATCTCCAATGCAAGAAGCAGCTTGGGAGGGAGAACAAGACCCAAGCAGATACCTGTTAAATACGATATGCGTACAAGCATTATGCACAGAGCGTACGTGGGGATTTTAGAAGTGTTTCAGCTTTTGGACACGTCGTTTATACTCTTGGGTATGGCACTTGCATTTATGCATTTGGAAGAAGGGTTTATGCAAAGAAACTTTATGCATTTCAGTGCATTTTTATCAGTTTCTGCGTTCCCTGGGAACCAAGCTTATTAACTTGGATCACTCAACAGGAACGCACACTTAACCCTAGCTTGTTCCAGAATGATTGGCTATGTAAAATGTATACTGTACACAGAGATAAAATATGTTTGAGTTGCCAACCCATTAGGGTTCTTTTTTTTTTTTTTTTTTTTGTAGGGCAACATTCATTTATTCATTCATTTTTTTTTTCATCTTAGTGCCTTTATTAATCAGGGGTCGCCACAACGGAATGAACCACCATCTTATCTAGCATATGTTTTGCACAGCGAATGCCCCTCCAGCTGCAACAACAACGATGACAACACTACCCACTGTGCCACCGCGCCGCCTGTAGGCCAACATGATAAATCGAGATCTTGAATTTGTAAAAGCTGCAATTGTTATGCGCATCTTGTCAGAGAAGCACAGTTCTGTGATCAGTAGTAAACAGAGCTTGACATTAACACCCACCAACCCAACACAATCTCATGGCAATTCGTAACTTTTTGATTTAGTGGATAATTCGTATGACTTCGAATTATCTAATTCGTACATTTTCATACGATTTGCTCATCCCCAATGACGGTTGGGTTTAGGGGTGGGGTTAGGTGCCACGCCTCCTTTTTAAAATCGTACAATTTCGTATGACTGAACTCGTACGAATTCGTATGAATTAGCCACTAAACTGAAAAAACGTAAAATACTTAAGTTTTCTCATGAGATCAGGCTGACCAACCCACCAAATGTGGATAGATTTCAGTTGTGGCGGGTTAGACAGACACTCCCACTAGCCACTTAGGCTGGTTGAAAATAATTTTAAACTGTAGTTTTCTTAAAAGCAAAGTTCGACAATAACTGTGCGTTCACACTGAAGGTGGTGGGAGCGTAAAAGTTCGCTCAGGCCGGCCTGGCGACAATGTTTTCTGCCTTCACAGCTCCTGTGGAGAGAGCACCAAAATTTGCTACATTGATTTCATATTTAAAGGAGTTGTTGCAGCATATCAGCAAATCAGTTACATTCCCACATAAAAAAACGTGAAAATGTTGCGTGTTTTTAATCAAATTCATTTAACAATCTAAGATCTAGTTGTTGTGTGTGGTGTGGCGTTGCTCCACTTATGCAATATGTGCCCATATGTCCAAAATACTCTGAAGCAGCAATACTGTATTTGTACTGTCGTTATAGTTAGCATGAGATTACCGCTTTAAAGAAAAAAATTTATATATAATACTAATGCCTATCAGTAACTCACTAGCAATTTTTAATGTATGTCCCTGTAAGAAAACACTGTAAATAATTGGAAATCCGGTGAACGCAGTAATCAAACACTTGGTAACAACTGTGGTCGGAACCAAAGTTCACAGTGACTGTGTTCTCTCTGGACTCCTCTCAAGTGGTGGACTTCTTGGCTCCCATTGAAAATGAATGACTTCCAGCTACTTTGACGCTCTCACCGCCTTCGCTGTGAATGCACAGTAAGGATGGCCCAATATTCATGCAAATGTGATCTTAGAATTGAGAAGCAGCATGACTGACAAAACTAATTGTGTTCGCGCAAGCAAAAGAAAGCAGGTGAATACCGAATGAGAAGATGATCACTCATGTGCATCACTTCACTGTTAAAAAGCATGCGTGCTCCCATTCACTTGTGCAAAGCAAGCATGCCTAGAGGAAATGTAACTGGTGCGATCGGTTCTCTTTGAAATAGACTGAACAAAAAGAGATGATCGTGCACCCACAGACCTGCTGCTTTCAAGAGCTCAAGATTTAAAAAAAAATCCTTTTGTAAGTATGGAATTAAATTAAATAATTCAATAAAATGAGTAAACTTTTGCAAAAACGAACACAAATATTCATTCACAAAAAAAAAAAAAACCACTCGTAAAATACAAAATAATCAACCAAATGGCAAAAAAATAAACACCGTCTTCAAAAAAAATTCATTATTAGTTCAGATCACTTTCTGCTTCGCTTTCGCTGCCAGAGTTTTCATTTACCTTTCTCAAAGTTGCGTTTTCGATTCTAACACAAAGTTCTCATGGGGGCTGGCTTACCTGCGATTCGTTCTTATTGGCTTGGGGGATTTTAATTGGCACCTCATTGAACCGGAAGTACTGTGTCGTGCAAAACATCAAAGAAGAAAAAGAGGAAGTGTGTGCATTTTTGAACTGCGAACCTGTAAGTAACTTTAGCCTACACAAATGGTAAACAGAGTAACTTATATTTAAGAACATTAGTGATAAAACACAGATTTTTAATATATATATATACCTTGCCAATTGTTGATTGTTTTGTATTTTTCAAGTGTTTTTTATTTGTTAATGTATATTTGTGTTCGTTTTTGGAAAAGTTTTGTGCGTTTTATATGGCACAAAGCTAATTCCATATGTAAGTAGCAGCGGTCGCTGCTTTCGCTTTAATTGTTCTTTGAACAGATTATTAACAGGACTAACATTAGATGTGTGCGCATGATCATTCTTTTGTTACCACACGGTTCGTTTTTTTCAACCTGCTTTCTTTTGCTTACAGTTATTTTTGTTAATCTGGTTTAATTATCTTGTATTTTTACAAAAACATTGCTTTAATATTAGATTAACTGCCCATTTATGTGTAGTTAACTGGTGATTTGGGACCTTTAGCCAGGACAGATTACTGTGCATATTTTAGATGCATGACAATATATATTTTTTAAATGTCATTCTTTTTTTAATGAACAGTTTTACAGGTATATTTTGCTTGTTTTGTCACATTATTTAAAATTTGAGGCTAAGAAATAATAATTAATTTATTTTTGATGTGGTCAGAGATAAATTTGGTAAATCCTTAATTTTGAGCCATGAAGAGTCATGTGAAATAAAAACTAATTGCAATGCGACACAACGCATTTGCTCATGCTCATTGAGCAAGCTCATACACAACACACACAAAAGGTGAAATGAATGAGGAGGCATGTGGACATAACACAAAATCTAAATCAAGCAATTTTAGCATGTCAAAGTCTCTATCAAGTACGTAAAACACAAATTGTCTGGAGGCATTTCCAAGATGGTCGCCGAATGTCTGACTTGCCTTAAAAAGGCTTTCGATAAAGCCACAAGCTAAGTA
Source organism: Danio aesculapii (assembly GCF_903798145.1). NCBI lineage: Eukaryota > Metazoa > Chordata > Actinopteri > Cypriniformes > Danionidae > Danio > Danio aesculapii. Next base: position 15,678,843 of record NC_079456.1, on the reverse strand, counting down.
CAAGATATCTAATTCATTATGTATTACAATGTGCTGCTTGATGTATAATGGTATAAAATAGGCTATAGAGTGGCAGGAGGTCTAAGTACAGCTTAACAGCAAGGAATGCACATGCAGAGGTATCAGCCCAGGCGCGCACACACACAAATATTCATGCACACAGACCGAGCAGCACTGGCTTACAGAGCAAGACACCGGCTGTCACAACACAATAATGCAAGCAGGGGAAGGCCACAACACAAGTCATGAGGGAGCGAGAGAGAGGGCAGCAGAGGTCATGTCTGGGGAATAAAAGCCGTACAAAAAGCTTTGCTCATGTAGGAATTGATTTCACATTCTTGTATGACTGCCAAGCAAAAAAAGAAAAAAACTAAGAATAGAGTTGTTTTTCTTAAGGTCCCTGTTGGAACAGGACAGTGCAAAGACGGTGACATAAACATACATATATACTGAAAATGAAACCATTACTCATAGCATATTAAACTTTGGCATGTCATTTGCCCCATACCGTTTGTGCTGCGAACATCAATAAAACCTCAAATTGTGTGGCTTGTTGAGTGCAGAAATACCTTAAAGGGCACTGCTATGGACAATCCTACTATGGATTTCAATGGTTACAGGTTTTCAGCTTTTTCAAAATATATTATTTTAAGTGTTCACACTTAGCTGCTGATTTATAATAAGCTTGTTTGGCAAGCCGTCCCTGGAGAGAGCCCTGAGCTCAAGGGATCCAAAAACTCCCCTGTTGATGTGGCTAAAGGTGAACTGCTTTAAAAAAATACTGATGTTGGGAGCTAGAATATGGTGCCCTTTTGGCTTAGTCAGTTAACATATGACGCATGTCTTTGAATGGTGGGCGGAAACCAGGGGAACCCAGGGGAATCCCATGCGGACATGAGAAGAACATGCAAACTCCGCACAGAAATGTCACCTGGTCTGGCGAGGATGGGAGCTGGTGGTGTTCTTGCTGTGGGGCAACAGTGCTAATCACTGGGCCGCCATGCCACCCAATCTAGGTAATGGGGGGAGGATAAGGGGAGGAAGGGGGGTATCTTCCAGATGAAGATAGATGTGGAATGAAGTTTTAGGAATCATCTGATTGGAGGATTGTGTATTAGCTAATGCAGGACCGGCTGTGGTCAATCATAATCACATGACCGAAATATGTTTAAAAATAAACTTCACTTTGTGTTCAAAAGAAGAAAGAAACTGTTAAAGATTTATAACAACTTGATGGTGAGTAAATTGATTTGGCGATTGTTTGGTGAACTCTCCTTTACTATCTCACATTACCTCATGCTGGGACTAGGAAAAATCCTAAATTAAATCCTTGGTCTGATTTGAGTTTTGCTGGTTATACTTGGTATAGTGCTGGGACAATGGTAATCTAGCTGATGGACTATTCTAACGCAAACCCAAAAAGTCAGAATATACATAGACATACTGAAATTTTCTGTAAGGTTAATATTTTTTAGTTCGACACCACTCAGTTTCATTGTGACTTGTAGATGGGCATTTTTGAACAACCTAGGACTTGCATAGCAACATGCTAATGATGAGAAACCATGCAACACACATTATCAACTGCATGGAGATATGCTAACAATCCACCCAGAACCCGAGAGTAACTGCATTGATTATGCTGACATCCATGGAAGCAGCCAGATCACCATAGCAACGTGCCAACAGTTAAGCAAATATCCAGCACACACAACAGCCACATAAATACTTGCTAACAGAAAAGATTTGAGTGAAACACAGAGTTAACTGTAAAGCAGTGTGCTAAAAACCCCCCACATAACTAATAGCATCAAACAAAACAACTGCTTAGCAACATGTTACCAAATGAGGTACGCTCAAAATACCCAAGTTGCTTAACAACAAAATGATAAAAACAAATAAATTAAACCACCCCTGCTGAAAAATCCAGCTTAAACTAGCCTAGGCTGGTTGGCTGGTATTAGCTGGTTGACCAGCCTGGTTTTAGAGGGGTTTTGGCCATTTCCAGGCTGGTTTCCAGCCATTTCCAGCCTGGTCTTAGCTGGTCAGGCTGGAAAATGACCAGCTAAATCCAGTTAAAACCAGCTTGAACAGCCTGGTTTAAGCTGGACATAGCTGGTTTTGGCTGGGCTCCCAGCCTGGCTAGGTGGTCAAGCTGGTTTTAGCTGGTCATTTTCCAGCCTGACCAGCTAAGACCAGGCTGGAAATGGCTGGAAACCAGCCTGGAAATGGCCAAAACCCCTCTAAAACCAGGCTGGTCAACCAACTAAAACCAGCCAAACAGCCTAGGCTGCTTTAAGCTGTTTTTTCAGTAGGGACCTTATAACACATTAGAAGATTCAAAGCCACATGCTAATAACTGAACAACAGCGTATAACTAATAGCATCAAACAAAAAAACAACTGCTTAGCAACATGCTACCCAATGAGGTATACACAAAATACCCAAGTTGCTTAACAACGTCATGCTAAAAACAAAGAAATTAAACCACCTTTAACATCTTAAGATTCAAAGCAACATGCTAACAACTGAACAACAGTGGTAACTGTATATCAGTGTGCCAACAAAAAAGCGTATAACTAATAGCATCAAACAAAAACAACTGCTTAGCAACATGTTACCAAATGAGATACACTCAAAATACCTTAGTTGCTTAACAACATCATGCTAAAAACAAAGAAATGAGACCGTCTCTGACACATTAGAAGATTCAAAGCAACATGCTAACAAATGAAAAACCACTCAAACACTATTGGTTGTTTGGCTGCATGCTAAAAACACTTTAGCTACCACATATCATGTGTTCATGTTCTGTTCATGTTCTAACATGTTAGTTCTTTGTGTTGAGGTGACTGAATTCTGTAGCATTAGCTTCGGTAGCTTTGAAATGAAACCGCCTCTGACATATTACAAGATTCAAAGCAACATGCTAACAACTGAGAAGCTACTCAAACACTATCAGTTGTTTAGCTGCATGCTAAAAACACTTTAGCTACCACATATCATGTGGTATACTGTACACATTGTTGCCACAGCCATATCACCCTGCAGCCCAAGAACGGTTACTCACTGAAGCTAAACAGGGCTGAGCCTGGTCAGTACCTGGATGGGAGACCACATGGGAAAACTAGGTTGCTGTTGGAAGTGGTGTTAGAGAGGCCAGCAGGGGGCGCTCAACCTGTGGTCTGAATGAGTCTTAATGCCCCAGTAAAAGTGAAGGGGACTGTCAGTGGTCGCCATCTTTCAGATGAGACGTTAAACCGAGGTCCTGACTCTGTGGTCATTAAAAATCCCATGGCACTTGTAGAGAGTAGGGGTGTAACCCCGGTGTCCTGGCCAAAGTCCCTCAATTGGCCCTTACGATCATCCCCATCCACAGAATTGGCTCTATCGCTGTCTCTCCACTCCACCAATAGCTGGTGTATGGTGAGCACACTGGCGCCGTTGTCCTGTGGCTGCCGTTGCATCATCCAAATGGATGCTGCACACTGGTGGTGGTGTGGAGAGACCCCCCCCCCTCTCATGATTGTGAAGTGCTTTGTGTGTATAACCATACACAATAAATGCGCTATATAAATACACATTACATTACATATCATGCGTTCATGTTCTGTTCATCTTCTAACATGTTAGTTCTTTGTGTTGAGGTCTTAAGTGACTATGAATTCTGTAGCAATAGCTTCGGTAGCTTTGCTAAGGACTAATGCTTTCTTATTTCTTCCTAAGAACTGCTAATTGGCATGATCGATCTGAAACCCTCTCATTAATTACATTTTCAACTATCTTCACTAAACAAAAAAGCTGCCTCTTTTCTCTATCTCGAATTTCAGCTCATAATGCTCCAATTATCTCCTAAGAGCCCATTTGCGCAGCACGTGGTAACCGCAAGAGGAATTTTCCCTCTAATGAATGCCTATGAATGTGCACCTGTCAGAATTAAACCAAATGCTATTGATAAATAGAATTTGAATATAATTTAAAACGACTCACTGCCTGCATTTTTTTTTTTGCCACCGTGGTCTATTCGCTGAAGAAATCAAGTACTTCTGCTGCAATAGATGAAATTAGCTTGATGTCAGGCAGCAGGAGACTCTGGTTAGCATACTGTTGTATTGATATTGAGTGCTAAAGTAGTAATGGTTTTCATTATGTAATGTCTCCTGTTGACTAACACAAGAAATACAGCTTTTTCAAACACATCAGTTGATATGAGGTTTATAAGCAAACTTGCTCGTAGCTTTAAATCAATTTCTTTTATTGAAGCTCTAATGTCAAGTATCTTGTTTCCCGTGGTGTGCTAGATGAACCCGAAAGTGTTGCTTCTGAATGTTTGTTATGTAAGATGTTGAGATCTACATTATGCATTATTGAAAATTAAATTAAAATGTAAAAGGAACTGAGGATAAATGTCAAGGATGAACTATAAGCGGCAATAAAAAGGTATTGAGGAAAGCAAAGAGACATGTAAGGTGAAGAATGCAGGGACCAGTAGAGCCATTTGGTGCAAACATTTATTCGAGTCACATTTTTTTACTCTTTGCCACCATTTCTATTAGTATCGTATTCTCAGTTTAGATGTAAATCCTGTCTTGCTTTCTCTGTGCCAATTAGTGACTGATAAGCCCGTTGAAGTGATGCCTTTTAAAGTCATTGTGTGTGAGATGATGGCAAAATAAACAGAATAATGTGATAGGAATTATAAATTTGATGTTGGCTTCGGGCTTAATGGTTTGAGAATTGTGTTATGTTAAAGTTATTTTCCTTCTCCAGTCCAGATGGCACACAGACTTAGAGGACTGTTAACTAGATGTATCTTGCTGGGTCCACTTGAAAAATACAATGTAATGATGGCAATGAGTAATGGGTCAGATTTAAGTTGCAGTTGGTTTCTCGTATATATTCAAACATGCCTTTTAACTTGTTTAACAGCAGAACACAGCAGGAAAATGTTGTCATTACAAAATCATGTTCAGAATAATATTCAGAACTTATTATGAATCCAACAGTCTTGTTTTTTTTTTCATTTTGTCACTTTGAACATAGAAAAAGGAATGAAATAAAAATAAAAACTCCTGCAGGGTGAACGCAAGGCTTCCTGTTCATGGCTGTTTATTAATTGTGTTGTTTTTCTGATATCTTTTCTTGACCTTATCGCATTATCTGAGAAAGGTGCTCATGTATTATGCATGACTTGATTATTTGGAGCTCTTAAACATGCAAAACAGCTCATTAAATATGCAGGGATTACAACCAGAGGACAACCAGGAGAATTCCAGGCCTATTAGATAAAGCAAGTGTTGAAGAAAAGAAATGAGGAAGGGAGGAAGGGAGAAAGAAAGGAAGGAAGGAAGGAAGGAAGGAAGGAAGGAAGAAAGGAAGGAAGAAAAAAAAGAGTGGTGAGTTGTGTAAGGAAGGAAGGTAAAGGGTAATGAGGAAGGAAAGATGGAAGCAAGGCAAAGAATGACAAGAAAGGAAAAAAGGAAGGAATTAAAATAGTGGCAAGAAAGATTGGAAAGAAAAAAATGAAGCAAAAGAGTGGCACGGAAGGAAGAATGGAAGGAAAAGAGTGGCAAGGAAGGAAAAGAAGAAAGGACAGAAAAAGAGAAGCAAAGAAGATTGGAAAGCAGAAAGAAAGGAAAAGGGGACAAGGAAAGAGGAAGGACGGAAGTAAAAAAGTGGCAACGAAAGAAAAGAAGAGTGAAGGAAAGAGTGGTGAGGAAGGAAGGATGGAAGAAAGGCAAAGAGTGGCAAGGAAGGAAGAAAAAGAGTGGCAAGGACGGAAGGAATGAAGAAAGGAAGGAAAAGAGTGCCAAGGAAGGAAAGAAAGAAGGAAAAGAGTGGCAAGGGAGGAAGGAAGTAAGGAATAAAAAGAGTGCCAAGGAAGGAAGGAAAAGAGTGGCAAGGAAGGAAGTAGTGGCAAGAAAGCAATTGTTGAAAGAGAAGAAGAGGAAAGAGCACAAAAGAAACCAAAAAGCAAGAAGGAAAAGGGTGATGGAGGGAAAGAGAAAGGGGAATGGAAAAAGAATTTGGTGGATATAAGAAAGGAATATGGGAATGAATGAAGAAATGCAAGGAAGAAATAGGAAAGAAGCATGGAAAAAAGGAATATGGAAGAAATTGAGAGAGAAAAAAACATTATTTTCTTATTGAGGGAAGCAAGAAAGAGAAGGAACAGCTAAACATTAATAGAAAGACAGAATAAGCAAAGAATTCTCCAATTGTCTTTAGCTTGAAGGCATAGGGCTAAGGGGAAGGGCTAGATAGCCCTTGAAACAGAGATGTTTCAGGATCGCTCTCGAAACCAAGGGGGGACAAAAATTTCCCACAATATAACAGCAAGGGGTAGGGGTAAAAAATAGAATTGGGATTGGGTCTATGTGTGTAGGTAATGGCATTAGAAAATAAAGAAAAAGAGGTGACAAAACTAAGCACTGAGGGGGAAACTGAAGAATTAACACGGAAGTGTAGAATGAAGGGAGTGAAGAAAACAGCAAATACATGGACAGCTGAATTAATTTCCAAAAAGCTACCCAATTTTGGAGGGAAACAGGGAGGGAAAAGTGTAGGATCAAAGTAAAAAGACAAGGAAGTCAAAAGCCATACTTAATGTGAGCAAGAGCTATATATATATATATTACTATACATTCATTCATACGGCTATATATCAAATCTGGCCCAATGTTAGTGAACAAACCAATCAAATATTTATCTGTTTACTGTAGTCAAAACAGATGAGCTCAGAATGCTTAATGCTGCCAGTCTGACCGAATGAGTCAGATATGCACAGCTACATGTGCCAACACGAGCACACTGATGCACACACATAGATGCCTTTCCTGCTATGATGCTTCCTACGGTCGTTTTAATCCCTCTAATGACTCTTGCATCGGATGGAATGACACGCAATCAGAAAGCATCTTTGTTGCTCTAAATCCTGCCCATGTTGGCACGCTTAGTGGAATTTGTGCTTAGGTGTGTGTGCCAGATAAATTCCTGAAAGATTAATAAGGCCTATCACAGAGATAAATGGGCACAGGATCGACCAGTAACCGAGAGAGAGAAAGAGAGAGCGGAGAAGATACTTGTATGAATGTGTGTGGGTATTTGCTCAGTTTTTCTTTTACATCTCCATGGTGATGTTGCCCTGTTTTTATTGGATATCATTTACGGACACTAGTAGTGCATCTTTGCATTTGGTTCTTTCAAGTGCCTTTGCTTGTGGAAGAATTGCTAAGCAGGTCACAGTCAGTTGCGGCTTTTGATATCAACTTGGAAAAGATATTGTTGCCTGTAGGGCAGTGTTTTCCAACCCTGTTCCTGAAGGCACACCAACAGTACATATTTGGATGTCTCCCTTATATGACCCATTCATTGTTTTTAATGTGATGTTTGATATTCATTTTAATGATGTTTGGTTGATTATACCCTTATATTAGGCTTGGTCCCAAGGCTTGGCAAACTCCTGTGTACATTGGGACCTTGGCAAAGAGCATTTCTAGATAATAGTCTCTCCTGAGAAGCTAGACGACAATAATAACTCACCAAGTTAGATTGTTGAACCTTTGACCCCAAATAATGAGAGTCCTCTGCTGTCTCGGGACTTTGTAGGAGCTAATTAACCAGCCACAAAAGGCCTCTGCTGCGTATGGAAAGTTAGCCATTAACTATGAACTTTCCCTCAGAGTACTAATTTTCGCCTATTAAATAATATATTCATAAGTAATGGCGCAACCCACTGTTCAATGTTAATGTGAAACCTCATTATCAGCCTTCAAAATTACTGTAATTGTTTAATAATTTAAACCATGCTCTGAATCAAATACATGTTTACTACATACTATAGAATATACACCATTTACTGCCTACTTTTTGTCATGCGCACACAGTAAAGAGTAGTAGTAGTCATATTAGCATGCTATTCTTAACATTGCCAAAATCATCTTTTCCTTAGGGAACGGTGGGTCAAGGCCTCTCTACATTTTGCAGTCTCTTTTGGAAATACCAATTATCTCTGCCGTTGCTCCGATTCTCCCTTCTTTCTTCCACCCACCCCTCGTCTTCAGGAAGATAACTCTAATAAGTCTAACAATTAGTGCGTTGGGAATATATAATAGTGTTTATGAATATAACCCTGCTGACTGACAGAGAACATCAACAGAGAGATTAGCATGTCAGCGATATGCCTTTCCTTATGTAAATGTTCTCCGTTGGACTATTGTGACAAGAACAGCATGGTCTGCTGAGCAGCTAATCTCTTGCATTAATGATAGTAAGAGGTTTTTTTATTGTCAACTCATAACCTAGCGGGTTAGATGTCACTCAGTGCTCCCATAATTTGTTTTAGGACAGTTTGTAGTCCGAAGTTTTTTCTGTTATATAGCACACATCCAGCTGGTGACTGTTAAAATGGTGTAGGAAATGTGTGTATTGTCCATAAGGGTTGTTTTGTAGGCAAAATCACTTTATGCAAGCTAACTTATCCAAATCAATGGCTGTTTACAAAACAGGGCTGTTTTTTATTCAGCAAAGCCTCTGAACTTTTCTGTAATTAGCCTGATGACCTTGATAGGAAGTGCAGAACTGATGTATGCTGGTGGTCGGAAGTTCAACAGGAATTCTTAAACAACTACAGCACTTATCTGTTTAGCCTTTAACAAAGCAAGCTTTCTTAGCCTTGGAGATGTCCCAGCAATTTTTGTGTGTGTTAATGTGCAACAACCTTTTCTAGACCAGCATTTACCACCATTATTACACAGCTCTCTAGAATATTTGATTCTGATTGGTCAGTCGCTATTTTTCAGGGTATGTTATTCTAAGATAACAACCTCTGAAACAAATAACATAGGCTTACCTGGTTATTTCAATTTATCTTGACTGTCAATGAATACAATTACATCCATACTCATTTGCTTGTCTATCATGCCACTGTTTTTAACGGAAGTTAAAACATGGCAAGTAGCCATGTAAAGAGTGGGATAAAGTACACCTAGGTGGTTGTTTTTGCTAAATAAAGCCTATCAGTCTAATAGAGCAAACTCAAACTCGGTCTTGGAGGGCCGGTGTTCTGGAGAGTTTAGCTTCAGCCCTGATCAACCACACCTCAACCAGTTTATCAAGCTCTTTCTAGATATACTAGAAACTTCTTGGCAGGTGTGTTGAAGCAAGTCAGAGCTAAACTCAGCAGGACACCTGCCCTCCAGGACACAGTTTGGACACCCCTGGTCCAATACAACAATCGATAGACCTGTTTGGCTTTATTCTGTGATAACAGGCACCTGGATGTTCTTTATCCCTTAACTAAAAAATACTGTCAGTGAATTTACAAACTCAAAATGATCAGAGTGACTTTCTTTTATTTATATTGTGCCTGAGAGTGACTTTATGTTGCAGACTCTGCCAGAGACAGCCTCAGTTCTTCATGAAGCGACTTGTGCCAGGAAATCTGTTTTTTGTGTGTGCAGAGAACATCATTGAAAGGCTTGAGGATTTTTGACAGGGTACAGAGTATTGTTTCAGACTCCCTTATGCTGTCTGTCTCTTCAGTCATAAAAACACACAAACAGTCCACAGCAAATCTAATAGTGAGTGTAGTAGGAGAAACATATTCTCTTCTATCGGGTGGGCTAAGATAGATAGAAGGACAACTCTCTTGCTTTGCCTTGTGCCCAGATAAATTGTCCACTGACAGAAAGTTAATCTATAGGAGCTCCAAGTGAACGGCAGTAAAGGTAAACATCATTCTTACCATTGCACTATAAGTGTTGTTTGTTCATATCCCCAACCCTAGGTATTAAACTTTGGTGGGTGACTCATCCCATATCTCTTGTGCTTTGTGAATGAGTAATACATTAAATTTAGATCTGTTTGAGGAGAGGTGTACAGGTACTTTTCATAAAGGTCAGACTTGTATTTACTGGAAGGCAGATGATGGAATGGGTGAAGAATTCCCTTGGATAATAGTTCAATCCTGCTTATGGAGGGCCCGTATCCTATAGAGTTTATAGGGAAAAAGAGAAACAGGCTAATTTTACAGCTTTAGTTTTTCCCCAATTTTTAATGGTATTCAACACATCTCTAGTTCTAGAACAAATATTATTTGAAGTCAATGGTTTTAGGTTTCCAACATTCTTCTAACTTGAACAGAACACAACTCAAACTAGTTTGAAAAAATTCGAGGGTTAGTAAATGATGACTGTTCATTTTTTGGGTAATATATCCCTTTAGCTCCAATGGACTTTGACATCTCTTCCCCAGAGGATTTTTGTATGAAGACCTTTATAAGTTGGCTCTAGTGTGTTTAATAAATGTTGTAACTGAACTCTGAAGGCAATGATTCTCTAGGAACAGGGTTGGACACTTATGTCAACTAGGGAAGTTTTACAAACTAATTTGAAAGGAGCTTGTGATATGATTGATCATGGCTGATCTCTCATCTGTAATCAGCAATTCTCCAATTAGATTGATTCAATCCTACAATAAATAGACCGATTTCACCCTACTACCTTATGTTCATTTTGGAAGAACCCCTCTTCCACTCCATCTCCTCCTTTTACCAGGAGGAACTCTCGAGACCTACCTGATCTCGGACCTCCTTATATGCCCCGAGCTCAGGGTTCTCTCCCGGGACAGTATGTCAAACCTGCTAATAACAACAAGCAATATCGAAGCATGAACTCTTGAAACACAATTTAGGGACCAGGAAAGTTTCCCATTTTTAGGATGGAACATTTTGGTTTAGTCCAGGGGCGTCCAAACTCAGTCATGGAATGCCGGTGTCCTGCATATTTTAGTTCCAAGTCCAATTAATCACACCTGAACCAGCTAATCAAGCTCTTTCTTGGTGTACCAGAAACTTCAGGGAGGTGTGTTGAAAGAAGTTGGAGCCAAACTCTCATAGACACTGGCCCTCTAGGACTGAGTTTGGACACCCCTGATTTAGTCAGTAAGCAGCCTCATAGAATGCTGCAACTGCACAACAATCCCATAGAACTCACTACCACTATCATGTCTTCAGAATATACAAATCTTGCTGACCTTGTCTTGTCAGGTAGATGGACAGTTCTACAGAGTTCTACAGGTAAAGAAGGGCAGCCTGGATTCCTTCTCCCAAGCTCGGTATGTCATGAGCTCATTTCCAGACAAAAGCTTTCAGGATTATCCAGAGTGATGCATGTTCTTTTCATACGTCAGGCCTGCTGATTTCAGTTTCTGGGCAGCCATCTGGGTTTTATTAAAGCAGTCAGAAAAGGTTCTTCTTTGGAACAGACAACCGTGAGTCTTATTGTAACTGCACTGGAAATGCCCTTGTCATCTTTTTCTGTTGTATTTATAGGTTTTGCCATTTGAAGTAATTTCTAAACCTTTAGAACTGTATAGACTATTCATCAGAGATTCAGACTGTGTCTGGTATTAGGCTTTTGAGTGCTGAAAGGCCACACATAGTACAACATTTCTGTCTAATATAATGCAATCTTTATTCATCGTCACACAAGCAAGGCCAGAATTTTTTTTAATAAACTTTTCATTGAAGGCTATTGTGTAGCAGGGGCAGACCTTCTGGAGCTATCTATAGGGTTTATTGTGGAAACTCAAGGATCACCCTTTAAAGGTCTGAATATTTTCAATTTCCAATTCATATCTATTTCAAATAGGCTAAATCATGCTGCTATTTCCACAGTTTTACTTTTTAAAAAGACCTTAGATCACCCAAACCCTTTGGGTAGATCCAAACCCTTGCTTTCTTAAATTGCTCTTGAATAATAAGAATGATGTGCAAGAAATCCTGTGGCCATTTTAATGTGCATGAAATTTGCATTGGATCTTATCTGAAACATCCAAACCCCACTTCTTGTTCTCTGCTTTATATCATAGTAATATGCTTTTTCAAATTTAATCGAAACACTTGACCCAGTTAGAATACTGATTCTTCGTTTGCCTGGTCTATGTTTATATGCAAATGTAGAGGTGTGCTTTATGAACATGGTAAAGGTCAAAGCCACAGATTTCAATTTCAAGAACGAGCAGCCTACATGTATTGTTGTTCATACAGTAAGTCTCCAGGACATATTATCTTTATCCCTTTTTCTCCATCAGTTTCATTTCATCATGGTCTTATTAGCTGCAGCTCTTTAGCTGAGAAACTTATTGCTTTTGTAGTGCTTGTGGCTGATGCTAATAAACCTGAGCCTAATACGGGGATATGACATTTGGCGGGAGCTGTTAATAAAGAGAGAGAGAGACAGAGGGGAAATGAATGCATAATCCTCACTTATTTTCAAATATGTTCACACAATGAGGGACACTGAGGAAAGTAGAATTGCAACCCATAATCTTGATTATTTAAAGCTGAAGTGTATAATTTTTCATCTTAATGTGAAAAGACAAATGTAAACATTGTGAGATTGAGATGCTAATGCTCTCAAAAGATTGTTTTTGATTGAACATCTCGAGCCTGCTTGGCATGACAATGTTTCTAATGCCACCACAGCAAATAAATGACAATTTAGATTTTTACGCGAACAATCCTTTTAAGTTAATAAAGTAATCTTTTGTCTGACATGTATACCGATGACAAATTAACCACTAATCAGTACAAAGATTGCATTGTCTGAATCATTTGTGTCATTTTAAATTTTCTAATGGTAGTACAAGCTCAGATCGATATTATCTTGTGGAACGTTAACGTAAGCCGACAGAGTGTTTGAATATAATTTATTGGGCTGTTCGATTTAATGACTGTCAGATTACAGATCGGCTAGTGTCCTTCTATTTAGATTATGATTAATTACATTTTTATGTTTGGGAGAGTTTGGAATCTCCTCATATGCTTTGTTTTCTTAAGATAGCTGATGCTAGCAAATAACCAGATTAAGGTCTTTAATTCACTGAGGCGAGACCCGTATCATGGCGAAGGAACCCTATTAAATCAAGGTTATCAAAAACGAGAGGAACATCAACTCAAACAAACAGCCATGCAAATCAGTATGCAAATGTGTAATGTGACAAAATGGAAAACAATGGAGTGCACTTTGCTTTATGCAAATATGCAAGCCGAACAGCATTGTGGGTGATGAGTGATAGAGATAATGATCTGAATAGGGTGATTTCTCAGGCTGCGGAAGTGCAAATGAACTTGGCGTTTTTCAAACTCATGATAAAACCCGTTATGGGAAATCATTTGAGAAGCAGAGCACTTGTGGTAGAGAGAGAAAGAGGTCATGTAGATGAAAGCAAAGAGAGGTGGAGGGAAGAAATGTGTCTATTATTGACAGCTTTTGCCATCCAGTTTAGATTGAAATTCAGGGAAAGCAAAACCTCCTAGTGGGGATTTCTGTATAAAACTTTCATGAACAGACTGTATAAATGCTGTTTTTCAAATACTATTCTGCTCCCCATTTAAAAGGTATCATGAAAGAAGGCTGTTCCAAAAAGCTAGCTTATAGTTACTTTTCTAATGCATAATGTATACTCTGGATGTAATGATGCATTTAGACAAGCTAGAAAAACACCCTAGATGGTAAAAAAAATGTCATTGTGGAGAGTCATTACAAGTGGAATGTCATTACATCTAGTTTAATTCAATTAAAGTACCATGTTATTTAGTGAGTAATGTGTATTTATATAGCGCATTTATTGTGTAAGGCCATACACCCAAAGCTCTTCACAATAATGAGGGGGTTTCTTAACTCCACCACCAGTGTGCAGCATTCACTTGGATGATGTGACTGCAGCCACAGGACAACGGCGCCAGTGTGCTTACCACACACTAGCTATAGGGGAGTGGTAAGAGAGTGAAAGAGCCAATTCGATGGATGGGGATGATTGGGAGGCCATGATGGGTAAGGGCCAATGGAGGGAATTTGGCCAGGACACCAGGGTTACACCCCTACTCTTTACAAGAAGTGCCATGGGATTTTTAATGACCACAGAAAGTCAGGACCTTGGTTTAATGTCACATCTGTAAGACGGCGCTCACTGACAGTATAGTGTCCCCTTCACTTTACTGGGGCATTAGGACTCATAGTATTAGCATCATAGTACCTATGCTTTTTCGATATCTTGCTATTGTTGATAGCTTGGTACCTATGAAAATTTTCAAAACTGTTTCATGTACTATGCTTCTGTTAGAGTATGGGGTTGTAGGAGATGAGGCGAAGACCCAATCGCAGGAAATGAAGGATTTTATTTAACAAAAAGTAAACAAAACAACTTAAACCTCCCCGTGGGGGAAAAATAAATACACATTAAACTACACTATACTACACTATAGACTTGCCAGGATATGGAAAAAGAGATCATCGACAACAAACTCAATGACAACAATGACAACAAATGACATCTGTATTAAGGACGACGAACCAGCACAGGAGAGAACACACTAGGGGAATATACTGGGAAGACAAATCAATGAACAGACAAGCGGACAGGTGAACACAATGATTGAAAACAGGATAACAAGGTGGGTGGGACAGGACGATATACAAAAGATCACATGGTACCAACACTACAACACAAGCCATGGGCTCACATACAGACAGGACTAGAACATGCAGCCAATGAGAGAACTCATTGACCGATTGCTCACATGACACTAAAGCAGGGGTCACCAGACTTGTTCCTGGAGGGCCGGTGTCCTGCAGATTTTAGCTCCAACCCTAGTCAAACACACCTGAACGAGCTAATCAAGGTCTTGCTAGGTATACTTGAAACACCCAGCCAGGTGTGTTGAGGCAAGTTGGAGCTAAACCCTGCAGGGACACCGGCCCTCCAGGACCGAGATTGGTGACCCCTGCACTAAAGCATGTGGCTACAATGTAAACATGAAACCATGTGAAACCGAAACCAACAAGACTGAGGTGCTTAGAAGATAACATCGTGCCACAGATAAAACAAACAAAGACACCAGGAAAAAAGCGAGAATTTCGAGCCTCAAGCGGAAGCGTGCACGGCCTGAGTGTGACCGAGACGTCGCTCAAACATGGACAATGACATGAGTATTCCACCCGAGAGACCCGGGCTGAGCACTACACACTAGACAAGGTGGGACCAGTGTCTGGACTCTGCCACCAAACAAGAGTTACCAAGACCGAAGTCCTGACAGCTTTGTTTTAAAGGTCATTGGCCTTGAAATTTCATATATTGTAATTTTAATATCTGTTTAGTGATTTATAATTGGCTTAAATTAAGAGCATTAGAAGAAAGTCCCATTAAAGATACACAGTATAAAGTTCTGGTTAATGCGTTTTTGTGTATTTTGATGTGCTGTCAGTAGCAGTCATGGCACTTTATGAGCTGTTAATTGGCAGATTCTTGGCAAGAGATCAAAGCAAATCGTTGCTCACTTTGAGCGTGTACTGATTCTCTGTCAGTGCCCTTCTAGCTGCCAGAAAACTGCACAGTCATCAGGCCCTCCAAAGCTCCTGTAATCCCCCCCTCTGCCCCTGTGAACCCAACATGAAACGTTTACCATGGGAATCAGCCTTTCTTTCTCTGACATGCAAGTAGGACTATTCCAGAGACCTTTTTTTTTTCAGAACACGTAGTCCCACAGTTGGAAGTCCCAAGTCGCAACTAAACTCACAAAGGAAAAAGTTTGCTGTCAGTTTGTCACATTGGTCTGATTTTTTTTCCTCCCCCTACTTTTGAGTTTTGAAAGCATGACTGCATCTCAAGGTACTTCACTGAGCAGATGTCTGCAAGCTAGCTAGTAGCTCACTGAATGTTCCACATTAATGCATCACCAGTAGTTGAGAAACTGTTTGTAGGATATGCCAGTTTGCCTTTTTCCCAAAGACTCTTTCAACCAAAGCCCAGTTGTTTTATTTAGGTGCTCAGCATCAGAATGTTCCACCTGAATGATTGTGTGTACTTGCCTTTTTCCTGGGCCCACACTCTTAAAGTTTAGGTGCGATCTACGTACGCGAGCGCCATACTCTTGGATTTATTTTGTGACTGACAAATGGCACGACAAAAGTGAAAGCATTATTTTCGCTGTGCCAGAAGTGGGATGTATGTACGCTGTAATATGTTGGGTGCTAGGGTCTAGGGTTTATCTAATCAAACAGTTTATGGGGCAGCTATGGCCTCGAGAGTTGGACTTGTGACCGAAATGTTGCAGGTTCAAGTCCCAGCACCAGCAGGGATTTGTAGGCTGGGGTGTAAATAACCAATACTTTCTTCCTCTCTCAATACCACATCTGTATAGGGCTTTTCACACTTGAAATTGTAAACCTTGGGTCAGCCTAAAACCCAGATAAACATAATCCTGGGTTATGTGTAATAAATGTCTCCACACTGCTAATACAATACCTGGAGTTAACGAACGAACTTTAGAATTTATTGACAGACAATTCACACTGTACATTCCTAAATTTGGGTTAACGTTATTATTAGCATGTTTGTGGTATCACTGTAGCTGATTGGACAAACATTTAACATTTCATACTTTTGAGTTTTTTACTTGCCATAACCACTTAAAGGGTGCTGTTAACATCATGCTTGTTTTGTACCATGATGTAAACCTCACTATCTAAATTGTGATTGGATGTCTTGCAGCAACATACAAGCACTGATGTGTTTCACACTGAACAAACTTAGGGTCAAAATGTGGGGTTAACACCACAAGTATAGTGCTAACCTTGCTCCAGTGCAGGGCTTCTTAAAACTAGGAATGATGTGCTGCTAACACTGCTTTTAAACTACAGGTGTGAAACGTGTCTTTACTCCAGTTTGAAAACAATGTTTAGAATGATGAAACCCGGGGGTTAAACAAAGAGTGAAAAGCATAATTGTGTTTTCACACTGCATTTCCATTTAGTAGACACTTTTATTCAAAACAATTCACACGATACACAAACACAGCAATCCAATATTTTTAAGCAATCCCAAAGACACAGGTTATAACTTTTATAGGTGCTTGTCCAGGGAAGGAGATGACCTCTAAAGGATAAAATCTCTCTAGGTCAGGAGTTGGCCACCCCTGACTTAGCATATCAATGAGCTAGTCTGCATGTTGACCTTTTATTGATCATTTTATTTTCCCACTCCGTTCATGGTCAATGCTTTCTATGAACACATCTTAGCCATGCTAAAAACTAGGTTAGACCTACAGCTGGCATGTTTTGTTTTGCTAATACTGTGTTAGCCTCCATATAGATATCTCAAAGGGATGTGAAGTGATGCAACCCACGCTTACACATGCTAGCCTGCCCGAAACCCACTTGTCACAAATTTCTGAGGGAATATATACTGTTGTGCAATTACTATGTTGTTTTCCATACAGCTATCCAAAAAGGCTGGGAAGTGATGCAACCCATGTTTATGTAGCGTGGGCCAGCTAGTAAAGTGCTGTGCAAGTAAACCTCACTCCGTTGACCTCTAAAGGTGCTGTAGCGACAGACACTAGAGGCCATGGTCTTTAGCCACCTTGGTAGAGCAACCGACTCCCATGTGGAAGGTCGCCAGTTTGATCCATACTCAGAGCAGGTTGGGTGGTGTTTACACTTTACATTGGTGCCGTGACCCGGATGGGAGTGAGGTTTAGGGGGTGAGTGTAGCGGAGGCCAGCTAGTAAAGTGCTGTGCAGGTAAACCTCACTCCTCTGACCTCTATAGGTGCTCTAGCGACAGACGCTAGAGGCCATGGTGTTTACCCTCCTTGGTAGAGCAACCGACTGAGCAGGATGGGTGGTGTAGGACCAGTGGGGTTACATTTACACATGCTAGACAGCATGATTGGGATACTTGATTAAGTTGTAAGTTGTGACAAGCAATGTAAAATTCTGTTTATGTTCACATACAATTTAATTGTGCTGTAATGAAGCAGAAGATAATCATTCAGTGATTATGACAGCAGTTTGTTTAGCTTCTAAGTGAACTGTGGCTCTATGTTACTGCTATATGTGAAAGCATGTGAAAAAAAAACACATTTAGTAACGTTTTTGCTTAATTGACTCCACAACCTTTTCATTGCTAGCACCACGTTCTAATATTTGAGCTACAGGATGGCATAAAACCCCTTAGAAATATTCAACAAGTGGAACGCATACTAGCCTGAATTGTCAGGAAGAATTTGACAATGCAAGAACAGATATGCAATTCTGATACTCAAGAGAATCGAGTGAGAAAAATAATAGTCACCTTGATGCTCAAAGCTACTGGAGGCTAAGTTGTCACAGTCAAGGTCATATGACAGTTGTTTAGATGTTTGAGTTGAAACCCCTCAACTCAAACACCCTATGAAGTGAAAAGTCAAAAATTATAGCTTTAATCCAGCATACACAAATCATTTATGAGTAAACAAACCTTTAAATCATACCTGTCTGTTTGCAATTCATCTGCAAGGTGAAACATAATGTGACATGACACTTCGTCAAAGACACAATGTGTATTTTTCTTCCTCAAGTCTTATTGAAGTGACAGTATAGCTCTCCTTCGCTTGTCCTTTGAAACGTCAATGAGGTAGGTCGGTGTGAATTATTTTCAAAAGACTGATGTTCAATCCTGGTGTGTTTGTATAGAGTGATACGGTCTACATCCCTGTGGCTACAGCCCGTTGAACACTTCATTGTGAGTCATCACTGGCTACACTGTCTGCTCTTATTATTGCGATACTGTAATTAGGCACATTTACAATCTCATTGGCATTGAGAAAATACATGGCTAACGTCAAGATTTGATGGGTAGTAGGCGTTTTTGACGCACTGAAGTAATGCGTAGTCTTCTATAAGTTGCGCAAAGGGTCAGATGTGGAGGCAGGTGTGTAGGAGACTAGATGAGAAGGTTGTTGTTCTTCAAGCAAGACTGCAGGTACACAAACAACATTCATAAACTTTGTTAAACACACAAAAGCATTCCTAAGTAGCTGTTAGCCAAAGCAACAGTACTGCGTTTGTTCAATCCTTGATCATGCAGAGTGCAAATTCATTGTTGTCATTGTTGAGAGGTACTTTGGTGAGTGTCACTCACCAACATTGTTTGTGTTTGTATGTGGGACTTCATTCATTTTCCTTTGGCTTAGTCCCTTTATTCATCAGGGGTCTCCACAGCGGAATGAACAGCCAACTTATGCAGGATATGTTTTACACAGAAGATGCTCTTTCAGCTGCAACCCAGTACTGGGAAACACCCATACACACTCATTCACGTACGCACTCATACACTACAGCCAATTTAGTTTATTTAATTCACTTATACCCGCATGTCTTTGGACTCTGGGGGAAACCGAAGCACCCAGAAGAAACTCATGTGAACATGGGGAGAACATGCAATCTCTACACAGAAATGCCAACTGGCCCAGTTGGGACTAAAATAAAGGATTACTAGGGATAGTACTTATATTTTATTACTCTTATAATATAGACTTGGAACCTCTTGATTAATAAATTGGATTCATGGTTAGATCTTCAAGTGAGTGAGAGTTGTTTTAACAAGAGTCCGTTTGGTGTAAAATTGCAGTTAGCATTTTTGAAGCATACAGCAGTCAAAACTTAGTACAAGGCGTACCTTTCTTTGGTTGACTTAAGTGCATCTGCGGCTTCAGGACATCACTAGTCTCTTACAGGACTTCACAAGTCTTTTACAAGCATCCATAATCTCTCACAGGACATCACTGTTCTCTTGCAAACATACTGTAACTAGTCACTCACACTGACTGTAGTAGGTTTCTTAGCCATACAGTAACTTTCCACAGATATTCAGTCAGGTTAAGATCAGGACTTTGGGCTGCCATTTCATTATCATTTTTTCAGCTTAAAGGAACTGCTTAACCAATTTTGCTGTGTGTCAATTCATTCATTCATTTTCTTTTCAGCTTAGTCCACTGTTGAATTCTGAACTTTGGGCATGTTCTCTGTCCACAGAACATTGAAAACACTGTATGTGAAATTACAACTATTAACCATGGTTTTCTATAGTAAAAGTAATACAACCCAGGGCTCGTAAAATCTGGTAGCCCATAGTCCCGAGGTATCTCGATAGCCTGCCAAGAACACTGTTAATAGATTTTGGTAACCTGACTGGAAAAAAAAAACTGTACTTCGGGCTAACAGATGGTTTATCATTTGTATAACTAGTTCTACCACCATGGTTAAACTATAGTAATAATTGCAAAACTATGGTTAATGTGTTGTTGACAATGACACAATAACTCTGTAAGTACACCTAATTTAATGGTACAAAGGCTCTTTTAACAATCTTTAAAATAGTAGTTGAATGAAACAAGAAATTTCTGCTATTTATTCTAGTACAAACTCTTCTACAGATCTCATTAAGGTTTAGATCAGGACTTTGGGCTGCCATTTCATTATTTAATTTTTTCTGCTTTAAGGAACTGCTTAACCCATTTCGCTGTGTGTCTAAATGGACCCAAATAAATTCAACTCTTAAATTCTGAACTCTGGATGCATTCTCTGTCCACAGAACGTTGAAAACACAATGTGAAATTACTACAATTAAAAATGGTTTTACTATAGTAAAAGTAATATAACCCAGGGTTTGCAAAATGTGGTAGCCCGAAGTCCCGGGGCTATTTTTTCAGTCAGACTACCAAAATCTATCTACATCATGCCCAGTGGGGTATCTACATAGCCTGCCAGGCATCCATCCATCCATCCGTCTATCGTTTTATCCATCCATCCATCCATCTTTTACTATAGTAAAAGTAATATAACTCAGGGTTTGCAAAATCTGGTTGGCCGAAGTCCCGGGGCTATTTTTTTCAGTAAGGCTACCAAAATCTATCTACACAGTGCCCAGCGGGGTATCAAGATAGCCTGCCAGGCACACTGTTTATCATTTTTGGTAGTCCGACTGAAAAAACAATAGCCCCGGCACTTCAGGCTACCAGATGGTTTATCATTTGTATAACTAGTTCTACCACCATGATTAAACTATGGTTAGAATTGCAAAACTATGCTTAATGTGTGGTTGACCAAAAATTCTGTGATTTTTCTAATTAAAATCTACAAAGGTTCTTTTAACAATCCTTAAAATAGCAGTTCAATGAAACAAGAAATTCCTGCTATTTATTCTAGTCCAAGCTCTTACTGCTTTTTAAAATGATGAATCCTTGTTACATAACATCTCTGTGGCCTTGGATGCTAGTAGTGTCCACACAAGGGGAAAAATACATCCAATTATCTTGATGAAACCTTGGTAATCTTTCTTTCATCAAACTAAGTGCGATAATTGTCCTCGTGAGATAGAAATATTGAAATTGATCACATTGCTTGAAGGTATTTGCAAAATAATCTCACTTCTTAGAACAGGTGTTTAACTGCACCGCAGTTGGTGTTAAAACACGACCGATGCTACTCAGATGAAAAGATAGAAAGATGGAGAGGTTGTTGTGACATAAACAGCCATATCAAAAGGAAAGAACTTGTCCTCTGGTATTGAAACTTGATGTTTGGGCCTTTCCTCGAGGGGGTTTTGAGACAGACAGAACAACCAGACTGGGAAATTAAGAATAAACAGACAAGTGCGACAAGTGGGAGTGCAGGAAGACTGTGAGAAAGAGATTGACAAAATAACAAGGTAAATAACGAGAACGGGCAATACTGACAGCACTGAAGAGGGAAATACGAAGACTTCTGCTAGTCAACATTCACAAATCTGAGCGCAGTTTGAGATATTAAGATCTCATCTGAAGCTCTACAGAGGGAATATTTGAGATTATAGGGGTCTTATTGTCAGGCGAAACACATGAGTAGTATTAGACGCCATTTGTTTTGGATTGAGTCTCATTGCTGTCTCGAGGAAACCTTTAAAATCTTATTTTTCTAGGTATATCTGTAATGTGTTAGATATTTTGAGCTTTTTACTCTTGTATTCTTGTCTAAACCTGATATTTCATGCATTACGACTGGCTGCGCTTTTAAAAAAATCTTGTTTGTCATTCCGTTTCTCACATCCTGTCTGTTGTAGACTTATGTTTCTTCCTAAATCTCATCCGTCGTTTCCTCTCCATGTGGTCACGGCTCTCTGCTCCACATTGATTGCAGCACACTGGATCGAAACATCATTTTCATCTTTGCTTCTGCTCACTCACATCTACTTCCGTCATGCCGTGCTTGTTTTCATCTATCTATCTATCTATCTATCTATCTATCTATCTATCTATCTATCTATCTATCTATCTATTTATCTATCTATCTATCTATCTATCTATCTATCTATCTATCTATCTATCTATCTGTCTATCTGTCTATCTGTCTATCTGTCTGTCTGTCTGTCTGTCTGTCTGTCTGTCTGTCTGTCTGTCTGTCTATCCGTCCGTCCGTCCATCCATCCATCCATCCATTGTTCTGTCTATCTATCCATGTATTCATCTATCTATCTATCTATCTATCTATCTATCTATCTATCTATCTATCTATCTATCTATCTATCTATCTATCTATCTATCTATCTATCTATCTATCTATCTATCTATCTATCTATCTATCTATCTATCTATCTATCTATCTATCTATCTTATCTATCTATCTATCTTATCTATCTTGTCTGTCTATCTTGTCTGTCTATCTATCTATCTATCTATCTATCTATCTATCTATCTATCTATCTATCTATCTATCTATCTATCTATCTATCTATCTATCTATCTATCTATCTATCTAACTATCTATCTATCTATCTATCTATCTATCTATCTATCTATCTATCTATCTATCTATCTATCTATCTATCTATCTATCTATCTATCTATCTATCTATCTATCTATCTATCTATCTATCTATCTATCTAATGTTCTAACATTCTATCTAGCTATCATTCTATCATTCTGTCTGTCTGTCCATTCATCCATCCATCCATTGTTCTGTCTATCTATCCATGTATTCATCCATCTATTTATTCATCATTCTATTGCTCAATCCATGCATCCGTCCGTCCGTCCGTCCATCCATCCATCCATCCATCAATCTGTCTGTCTATCTATCATTCTATCGTTCTATCTATCATTCTATCTATTGTTCTATCTATCATTTTATCTATCGTTGTATCCATCAATCCTTCCATCCTTCTGTCATTCTATTTATTGGTCTGAATCCTTGTATTGTATTAGGGAATTAATTGTGGCCACTTCTGAGTAATGCACTTGTGCAAAGACAAAAAAAGAACTGCATCTCGCCCACACCCTAATACTTATTATTACACAGTACAGTACTCTCCGCTGCTTCTTATTTTAAATCTTTCATTCTCTTTTATCTCACTTTCTGATTTCCTTTCATATCTGTCAGCCTTATTCAAATTACATCACACATAATCTCCAATTTCTATTTCCTGCCTATTTCTCACTTTTCCTCTAATAATAGGTTTTACTTTCTTCGTCTCTCTCTGTTCTGCCTTTCTGGGTGAGACACATTTGTCGATGAAAGAGGATGTGATGTGATGTGTAGTGGACGTGTGTGTGTGTGTGTATAGTTGGTTGGTTTTTCAACTATGGCCACTTTTGACAATGTGAAATTTGGAAACGCATGTTCCTAAAAATGGAAATTTTACACTTGCTAGTTTATTTGTCTCCTACCATAGCAGTTGCGTTCTTTGAAAATGACATTTTAAACATTTTGTGCAACGAAATGGTGGATGGCTCATTTTTAGGATATTTATGGATAGTTGAAAAATAAGCAGTAAAATTTATTTGTTTTTTGTAAAACACCATTTTTGAGGAAAAAAAATAGATACATTTATTTAGTTTGATGTCTGATGTTTGAGAAAATATAAGGAGTCACTAGCTTTTTCAATTTTTACACTGTTTTTTTATTTTTACTTGAACATATCTTAAATATATCCAATGGCGTGACAGCAAAAAAAAATATTTTTATTATTTTTTTTTTAAAATAATATACAAATAGCCTGAGAGCAATTTATCTTCATTGTTGGACCACATCTTCATATCGTGCTAGTTGTTTGATATGGCATTAAATGTTTTTTTTTCTCCATGACTTGGTGGTCATTTTCAGTAAGTAGGGGAGTTACACCAAAGGACAACATATATTGTGGTTCCAAAAAAGTGAAATAAGTAAAATGTTATGTGAAAGTAACACCATGGGCTTCAGTCACATTATCTTAAATGGGGTAGAATTGCAGTTTTTAAAAACGTGGTCCATGGAAGACAGAAATGTTTAACCATTTACTGCATTTAAAATGATGTCAGTACTAATTATATTATTTTTTGTCATGCATGACAGTGAAAATACAACGTCACCTCAACAAACCATATATACTGTAGATATATTTCCATCCCTCTGAGAGATTTCAACAAGTTTATTCACATAACAAAAAAAGAAATGTGAAATCCAATAATCGCTCTTTATGGCTTGAAGAATAATAATAATAAATAGTAAAGTAAAAACAAAGTGAGTTAATATAAATTTGACCCTCCTCATAACAGTTCAAAGGGGTAATATATTAAAATCCTCAACACCAACAACAGGCAGTCTTCAGAGACACTTGATCTTGGGGACCAGTGGACATTTCAGCACAACCACGACCCAAAACACACAGCAAAAGTAGCGAAGAAATGGTAGCAGACAAAAACATTAATGTTTTGCAGTGGCCCAGCCACAGTCCTGACTTAAATCCGATTGAGAATCTGTGAAGGTAGCTAAAAATCAGGGTGATGACAAGAAGACCCTCCAATCTGAAAGAGATGGGGCTCATTGCTAAAGATGATGGGGGGAAAATAGCAGTGGAGTCATGCAAAAAACTGGTCAGCAATTATAGGAAGCGTTTGATTGCTGTATAGTCAATAAATGCTTTTGTATTGATTATTAAGAAGTGTATACATAAATTTGAACATGCCACTTTTTGTTCAAATGTTAATAAAAGCTGAGAAATCTATTTTTTTTCATAATGATGTCTCTCGCACATCGACCTATTATCTTTTGAGGGAAGCCTGTGTCATTTCCAGTCACTGCCACAATATATAAAAGTCCCCTCACTTGTAGAAATGTCCAGGTATGTTGGAGTCTTGTGTAGAACACTCAAGTATTTCAACTCCACTTCTCTTACCTCAATGACATTTTAATTGCTACTGACTTATGGTGACATTTTATGAGGTAAGGTAAAATGGTTCAGTCCATTTTGTTCTTCTCATTAGAGGCAGGCGATACAGTGCAAATACCCTTCAGTATGTCGACAAGCTGGTTTCTCTTCAGAAAATTTAATCTGACACTTTCCTATTTTCACATCCACTTGTATACAGTACTGCTGCTGATCAAGTATTCATTCGGTTGAAAGAGTCTCATCTTTTTATCTGCCATCTTAATTTCAAATCTTTTCATGTTTGGTGCCAGACATGACTGATGTATTCTTTTGTACTCCATATTGCTAAGAATAAAATAAAAAAAAGGTTTTAGCAAAATCTTTTGCTGTTGGCAGATCTTTAGGCTTTAGAAGGAAGAGTGTTTATATGTGCACAATAACAAAAATGAGATAGCTCAGAATAATGGATACAATTATTTTGTTGAAATGTAATCAAATTCATATATTTCTTCTCTGTTTTTCCTCAGTGGACTTTCACGGACGATTTGGGTGTTTTGAAGCGGGTGAAGCTGTTATTGTGACATAACATACGATTTCTTTGGATCTGAAAGGAAGAAAGGAGCATCCGGAATCATCAAAAAATTACAATACAGAGAGGAGAGTACACGCTTCATCCTGAATCCTGATTTATTAGAGTCTAAAGGTAAGAACTTTTAAACTTCTCAGCAGTTTGCTAAACCTTTATATGTTTTTGGGTGTAGCAACTGAAGATGTATAGTAAAATAAAGAAGTTGCATTTACTCCCTGATTTGTTTTTGTAAGTACACTATTCACTGTATTCTCCGCGTATGAGTGGGCGCATCCATTTGAATCTTTTTGGCTCGAGCCTTCCGGTCTCCTTCCCTTCCATTCATTTTTAGATGTTAACAACAGCTTGTTTTGCTGCTTGATGTTGCAAACTGATATTTTCTTATTATATTATTCTATTTTGTCTGTATAGTGATGAAGACACTTGTTTGTAGAGCGAGCAGTTTGACCATTTTCTGCTATTTATTATTCCTAGTCATTTCTCCCATAGGCAACTGAATCAGAAGTTCTAAAACAATCCAAAAACAAGCGCAGTTCCTTTATTGAAGAATAAGGTCAATACTGTATCACATTTACGATATGTAATCAGGGCTTGTTTTTGACTGACATGGCAGTAATTTATGATGCTGGACATTTACATTTATTCAATTAATAGATGCTTTTATCTAAAGTGACTTGCAAATGAGGACAAAAGATGCACTTTAAATAATCAGAGATCAGCAATACATAGATGCCATGACAAACCAAAGTTAGTTTAGCAGTTTTTTTTTTCTATGCAAACACACAGATAATTGTATTTATGGTTTATGAGGACTCTCCATAGGCCTAAACCAACACTCACAGGACATGAATGTCAAAATATTCTGTTAAGTATGAGTTTTTAGCATTTTTAAAACTCATATTTATTATGAGGACTCATAAACCTTTTTAATAAAGTACAACTAGGTAATACCTAGGGCCAGGCAGAATCTGTGGACAGTTTTTACAACTTCTGTGCAGAATTTTGTAAAAAGTCTGCAGATTTATGCGGAATGGTTTTGGGAATATTGTTACAAAAACATTATATATGAAATTAAAAAATAACACGTTTTTATAATTAATTTTTAGGGGTTCTTCTCCTTTTATTGGGATAGGGCAGTGTTTCCCAACCCTGATCCTGAAGGCACACCAACAGTACACATTTTCAACCTCTCCCTAATCAAACACACCTGAATCAACTTATCATAACATCAGAAGAGACTCCAACACCTGAAGTTAATGGGTCAGAAAAGGGAGACATCCAAAATATGTACTGTTGGTGTGCCTCCAGGAACAGGGTTGGGAAACACTGGGATAGGGTAGTGAAGGACAGACAGGAAAGTTTTAGAAGCAAAGAGAGGGGGAAGGGTCAGCATAGGACCTTGAGCCGGGAATCAAACTTGGGTTATTGTAACCTAATCACTGGGCTATTGGAGCCGACAAAAAATAAACAATACAAGTCTCTTATATAATATATCTACTAAAATACAGAAAATATTACTTTACAAACTCTATTGTAAACGAATCATATGAACATTAGTCAATATTAGTCAATAATGTTACTGAAATTAAAAATAAAAAAAGGAATAAATATACAATTACACACATTTACACAAGTAAATACATAGTCTCAATGATGGGAAATCTGTGCTCGTACATTCCACGTGGGCCTAGTAATACCAATGTCATACAATTTTGTGTCCTCGAATACCACATAAACAAGTACACACACATTAAATGCAAACACAAACCCACTCAGCTGTGTGAAACAGTCTCAAAATGTGTAAATAAGAAAGTGTCTGGTGCATACATTATAAAATGGTTCTTGTGCAACATTTTAAATGCAAATAAGCAGTTAAGTTTTGCATATTCTTTCAGATCTTTATGTAAAATATGTCTATTTTTTTCTATTTCTACCTGAACTTCAAGATAAACAATGGATGGCATCAAAGTTTTACACATTACACCAGTCGAATAAATAGGAATGGGAAAGAATTCTGTAAAGAATTCTGAATTACTTCTGATTGAGTATTCAGTCAATAATTCTAAAGTGAATAGGAATTGTAAGCTGACTATTTTTGGTTAATTTAGTACAGTGTTCCATCTGCATCATATTCAAGTGCCTTCATATAAACCGAATGCTATGAAAAACATTCTTTTTTGATTCACAGCCCTACTGATAAATGCACACAGCTGTGCCAGCATAATATATTTTTAGCCGGGATGTAATCGTCGCCAGCCAAAGGTGCAATTTGCTTTCTGACGAATACCTTGTATTGCCTCATCTCTCTCTCTCTCTCTCTCTCTCTCTCTCTCTCTCTCTCTCTCTCTCTCTCTCTCTCTCTCTCTCTCTCCATTATCTCTCTATTTGTCAGCCAGTCAGGTGATTGTCTGATGCTCAACACAAACAGACACTCACTTACTCTGAAATCGCCAGACATTCCCTGCTGTTCTCCTGCTGTGATTTCTGTTCCAACTCTTAGGGCCAACTGAGAAAGTCTGCCAGCCAATAGGGGACAGTTACTGTATTTGAGAGAGTGTGTGTGTTGGTGTTGAGTGTGTTTGGTGCACTCTGGCACATTCCAAAGTGTTTTCCTGTAATACAGAATAAATGTGTTAAGTTCTTCAGCAATATAGCATCCAATAAAAAAAGCTATTCTATTTCTTGTTCCAGTGACAGCCTGGCAGTATGGCAATAGAAACTTCAATTAAACCGAGAGCAAAAAACCTAATATACCTCATATATCCACACTGTAAGTAATGTAGGTATTAACCTACACTGTCATGGCAAGGTAAAGTGAGGGTAAACACTTCTTGTGAGCGGCAAACCCAAAATTAGTTCATTTTCTGCTGTGTTGTTGAGATTTTCCCGCCTTTTTTCTTGACTCCCAGTAGGTCCAGAAAGCAGGATTTATTTGTTTGCCTGCCTTTAGTTTCACTTGTTTCTGTAAGTTTGTTTTTGTTTGTAGCTTATCCTGAGGGTTCAGAACTGTAGGGCCAGTTATTGTAGGGTAGCCGTCTGTCAATCCACGTTTCAGTAACTTGGCTTGTATTTTGTGAAAAAGCATTCATTCAGTCCCTAAGGAACTGGAAGGGATGAAAGAAGAGGAAAGGGCTGAAAAGACAGACTCAGTGACTCAACATACACTTGCTATAGAGTTGGTTGTAGTAACACGTGTGGAGAAAACCCCATGTGGTTTTAAGATTACACATTGGTACTAGACTGTTAAAGGATAAGTTCACCCAAAAGTATTAGATATAAAATATATGAAATACTTATGATTCATACTTTTTCGCTACTTCAATGTTTCAACAGTACCATCCCTTTACAGATGTTTTAGGTAATCTCTTTTCCTTACCTTATCCCAACAGTGTGTCAGAAACTAAAATAGGCATATCATAAAATAACCAAAAAATGCTCAAAAGAAAAAGAAAAACAGCATAAAATAGAACAATTATGCTTTTAGTATGCGTCACACCAAAAACTACAGTATCTTATTCAGCCTCCTCCAAAAATGCCAAATACTTTCTCCACCTTCTTTGATAAAGTATGTCAAGTAGTTTAGTGTATTTTTTCAAATGCTGCCCCAATTCAGTAACTCATTCTTGAAATGATGGTGAACCACCATCCCCTCATAATGATTTGTTTCCCAATCATAACACTTATTTGTATTCACTCTGTCATTTTCACATCAACCCTTAACAATAGCGAGTCACCCAGAATATAAATACTGGGACAAAATAAAAAGCAGAATCTTAATAAAATAAAAATAAAAAAGTTATTAGATACTCACCCTCTTCTGGTTCCAATCCCTTAAGACGGTCATTCATCTTTGGAACACCAAGATATTTTTAATGAAATGTGTGAGCTCCCTTGTCTTCCATTTACAGCACAGGTGTCAAATACTTTTCCTGGAGGGGCGCAGTTCTGCACAGTGTAGTTCCAATCCTGATTAAACACACCTGATCAAACTAATTGAGTCCTTCAGGCTTGTTTGAAACCTACAGGTAAGTGTGTTGAAGCAGGGTTACAGTGTTGAAACTTATTACTTCTATATTTACTGTATATCAATATGTCATACTGTTCGTTATAAACATGCATCCTGGTCTGAAGAGCATTTATTTCTTGTGATTCACAGCTGACCATTTAGTAATACATCCCTGACTTATAGTGAGTGAACTAGTAACCTTTTGGGTACAAGACCAAATTTTGCATTTAATGTAGCCAGGTGCAGACTGGTCATGGGAAGCACGTTTCCTGGTGAATATGGCCTGCTCAGTCACTTACAGATTGCACCAGCCTCACTGATCACTCACTGATCGCCTTAACCCCCAAATCCCCATTCCCGCACTTTACTTCTCCTTCTACCTCATTCCCCACTCTTCATTCACCGATTGCCACAAACAATCACCCCTCCCCCTTCTCTTACTAGTCACTGCAGCTTAGGTGGCCAGAGATAATTTCATTGCCAGATGAAAATACCGTCTCAGTCCGCCACTGAATGTAGCCTTACTTGATCTGTTGGCACAAAGTTTACTTTACATTGCAACTTATTCTACTCAAGTTGGTCTGTTTTCATGTAAATTGTGACAATAACCTGGTGAAGTTTTACTTAATCCTGTGATAATTTCTTACTCAAATACTCCTGTACCTTGTAAATGTAATTTGATTTGAAGGCTGACAGTTTGGAAAACAAACCAAAACAGTGTGTTGTGTCCTAAAAGTTGTGGAAATCCAGTCAGATTAGATCTCGTCTGATTAAAAGTCTTGATTGCCAGGTTTGTTTGCAGTATACATATTGTGTAATGATCCAGTTTGAACTATGAAGTTACATTATCCCATTTTCTTGGTTCTCTTGGATCTGCTTGGTTCTCACTGTTGACAGCGTCCATCAGTGAGTAAAATTCTCCAGTGACCATGCGAGAACTTGCTGGTCTGTAAAGATTTGGGGTTGTACCCTCAACTGTGATGACCTGCTGACTGCGACGCTTAGAGATTTTATCCATTAGCCTTTTTGGAAGCCATTGTAACTTGTGAGGGTGCTTGAGAGTCTCCTCTTCACAGTGTATCGTCTCCATCTCTCCCGTACACCAGTGCTCCTGTCAAATCTACTTGTCGACACCCTAGATTGCCTTGGTGACATGGTGCCTCTTGTGCAATAAGGTGCCACTGAGTGTGTGTCGCTGTATGAGAGAGACCCAAAGCATTCGTGTGTGGCTCTGATAGGAACAGCTGATACATGCTAGTTTAATTTTTTTTCAGCAGCTCTGCCGTAGATAAGGGGCTTTCGGACAGACTGTTTGGGACTTTGAGCGTGTGCTGGGTTATCCAAGATAATTTTGGACTTGTAAAGTATCGTGTTAGCAGCCAATTTCTCTCTCTCTCAACTTCTGTCTTGACTCCTTAGGCTCACCAGGGCTTCTTACCAAGCGCTTCTTCACCTTAGA
This sequence comes from Danio aesculapii, assembly GCF_903798145.1. Lineage (NCBI taxonomy): Eukaryota > Metazoa > Chordata > Actinopteri > Cypriniformes > Danionidae > Danio > Danio aesculapii. The sequence continues at coordinate 15,647,802 of NC_079456.1, read as the reverse complement.
GAGGACTAATTTTGCTATCACAAGAGAGACCTGTCCAGTGTTTAGGCTGTGTTCACACCGAGCTCAGAGCACTGCGCCACTCATACTAGTTTACTTGTGGTATGTTTTCCCACTCACAGAAATTTTCCACTAAAGTTTAATTATTTGAACTTGCATGGAAGACAAACTTTTAGATGAATTCTGTGTGTTTGCAGCAAATGTGTTGTGCATATATTAAATTTAGTTTGTGTGTAATTTATTCATGCAAATATCTTAATTTAGCTTTTGGTGTGAATCCAGCATTAGAAATAAAAAATATTTGAGAGTCTTTGTTGATGAGACCAACAAGTTGCACTGCTTGTTTAGCTGTTTATTCATTTGTTTGTTGTGTAGAAAACAGATCCATGCTTGCTAGAGTGGTTCCTTGCCATTAATGGTGCAATATTTCCACTGACTATTCAATCATTGGCTAATACATCTTTTTGGGGACCAATGAAAGAGAGTTACTGGGCAAAGCTTCACACAGGTCCCTCAGGAGCTAGATGGCTAGCCAGCACTATTTGCCAGGCAGTAGGCCCCTTTACCAAATTCAGCAGCTCAGTCAGACATGTAGGAAACCCATTAAATGCTAACCTTTGCTTCTATAAATGTCCATCTTATCTGCCCTCAACATTATTTCTTTAAGCAGATTCCCACACTTGTCCATAGTGCACAGCTTTAGTTGGGTCGTAAGGGAAATCCTGCTGGCAGATGTAAATTTGCTTCTTCGCCATAGAGCAGATTTTTAGAAAAGAAATTGAGGCTCTTTCTTAATGAGAGCAATGAGTTGCACTGCTTGTTTTGCTGTTTGTTCAACTGTTTGTTGTGCAAGAAACAGATCTTTCCTTAATAGAGCAGAGCCTTGTCAGTTCTGGTTGAATGTTTCTACTGACTATTCAATCAAAACACCTTTCTGGGGACCAATGAGAGAAAGTTACTGGGCAATGCTCCACCCAGGGCCCTTAGAATCTTGTGCTAGGCTCTTATCTGCTGGATGGTTACTCAGTACTATTTTCCAGGTACTATGCCCCTTCATCAAATTCAACAGCAGCTCAGTCTGGCATGTAGGAAACCCCATTGTATGCTAACCGTTGCTTCTATAGATGTCCATCTTCTGCCCCACACTTATTTCTCTAACCAAATTCCCACACTTGTCCATAGTGCACAGAAATCTTGGTGCCAGATCAGTGTAAATTTGCTTCTTTGCCAGAGAGCAGACTGATTTGACTATCACAATGACAATTTTTTTAGAATTGAAACTCCTTTGAGGCTCTTTCTTAATGAGAACAATGAGTTGCACTGCTGTTTGTTCATTTGTTTGTTGTGTAAGAATCAGAGCCAGGCTTGATAAAGTGTAGCCTTGCCAGTTGTCAGACTATTCAATCATTGGCTAAGACACCTTTCTGGGGACCAATGAGAGTTATCGGGCAAAGCTCCACCCAGGGCTCTCAGGATTTCATTCTAGGCTCTTCCTAGCTAGATAGATAGCCAGCACTAGTTGCCAGACGGTAGGCCCCTTCTCCAAATTAAGCAGCAGCTCAGTCAGGCATTTAGGATTCTCCCATTGTATGCCAACCTTCTCTTCTATAAACGTCCATCTTACCTACCCCCCTTGACCTTGTTTCTCTAGCCAAATGCTTGTGTTTACCAATAGAACACAGCTTTAGTGGGGTCTTCACCTTGTTGTACAGCATCAGGACTGCCACTGCTGCACAGCTTTGTGGTGTGAGAGAAAATCCCGGTTCCAGATCAGTGTAAATTGGCATCTTCTCTCGGTTCCCAGGGAGGGGGAAATTTTCCCTGGCTTCTCCACCCCAGTGGCTCATCTGCATTACCGTTGTGCTAATCTTATTACCTTCTTGTTATTGAATCCTGCAGGATTTTTCGCCTGCTTCTACGTGATGCTGCATATTATACAAGCCCCCCGCCAAATCCCCCACCCTCCACTGAGCCACAGGAGATGGAGGAAGCAGTGAGGATGGAAAATTTGACTGGCCGTCCATTTAAGTTCAGATTCAATGTGATATATCCTTACCTGTCAAGTTCTTGAGCAAATCACTCACTGTGTGTGTGTTTCCAGGCTCAATGTTGCATGTCTTCTTTTTGCCATTGCTTCAGTTCAAGGCTTTTCCTAAATCGGTGCTCTCTCAGGGGAAACACATCACTCTTTCTGCCTCTTTCCTGTCTTTACAGAGCAGACCGGTGCTTCACAAGCCTTTTATTTTGTTTAATGTCCTCCACATTAGAAAAACAACACTTTTTATTCACAAGTAGCATGAATATCACGACAAATGGAATTATATATAGTCCTGCCTTGCACACATTTTGGTTATTATTAACATATCAAATAACTTGCAATTTCATCTTAAGGACACAAGAGTATATTTCTTAAGAAGGGAGTATTTTATCAAAATTTAGGATGATTTTTTTATATTACATTTTTTATGACTGCCATTTTAACCCATTTGTGATTCTTTCTTCTGTTGAACACATTTATGTACATGGCTTGTAGCTGTACCCATTGACTTTCACAGTGATTTGGAATATAGGAATAAGATGGTTCCTCATCCACAAAGTACAATCTGTTTCATACTCAAGGCTGAGTGTACTATCAGCCATCTTATCAAAACTGGTTAAAAACCGGTACAATCTACATCCAAACTGGCAGCTTGCATACAAAGGAATTAACTTTAAAAGATTCAACAAATAAAATGTCAAATAACTCAGGAAACAGTTGTTTCCAATCCTTCAAGAGTCCAGGTCCACTCAAGAGGCCTGCATGAACTCTGACCTAACTTGGAAGATCCCGAGTAACCAAATCATTTGGCATATAGAAAAAGCAATGACACACACATATTATTTCAGATTTACTCTGAAAAGGGATGACACTGAGGTCATATAATCTAGGCCAGGGGTGTAAAACTCCGCAGCCCTGCAGAGTTTAGATCCAACCCTACTTTAACTCACTTACATGTGGGTTTCAAACAAGTCTGAAGGACTCAATAAGTTTGATTAGGTGTGTTTAATTAGGGTTAAAGCTAAACTGTGCAGAGCTGTGGCCCACCCAGGATCTGAGTTTGACACCTGTGATCTAGTCCCTTAAACATTCAAGTTTTTAATATTCATGAAGACATGAGAAATTATATGTTTTATGCCATCCTGGAGCGGACATCCATCAGAAATCCCACGCCTTTAGTCCCAACAACCAGCATTCTTCATGATTTCTTCTTTTGTGTTCAACACAAGAAAGAAACTCATAAAGGTTTAAAACCACATGAGGGTATTTACACATGTAAATAGGGTCTAAATGCCTGTCCAGTTTCTCCCACTTCCAGAGATGCATTTGACCAGATTGTTTTCGTTCAATGTAGCTGTTAATGTCGAGAGAGCCACAAGAGACTATCTACACTCTGCCCACTGACCCAATTCTTAAACATTATAGGATGCATTGCCAAAGCAGCTATTCAGACCATATTGAAACATTTTCTTCTGAAAGTGCAAGTTCAATTTGAAGGTGAACTAATGCACAAGCTTATTTTGCAGAATTAGATCGAAGCATAAGAAAAAGCCAACATGTAGTGTTTAGATGCAAAAACCTCTAAGTGCAAGCTGAAGTTTCCATTTAAAACGAGCATTTGTTTTAGCCTCCTATCATTATGTTCACTTATTTCACTTCAAAGACAATGAAAGGAACCTATTTATTGCATACAAGTGAAATTACTGAAAAAATGCTCACTTTAGAAGAACATTTCAGACAGCACTTAGAGGCTTTTGCAGGTGAACTCTTTATACATACGCCCATCCATTACTGTCCCCTCAAAGAAATCATGAAAGTGGACAAAAGAGACTGATTAAAACCTTAGGTGTAAATGAGGATGTTCTTCTCTCATCAAATTGTCATCAAAATGCATCACAGTACCAGCCCAGTGGACATCTTGATGTAAGAACCACATCAAAAAACTCGCCAAAATACACGGTAAAAAATGCAAATGGGTTTGATGTTGTCATCGTCATCTCTTTGGTGTCAAAACACGGTTACAACTTTTCTTGTGATGCTTTGTTGTTATTTTGGTGATCAAAAAAGCATCAATGTGTGGATGTTACATGAACATCAATGTTGCTTTGCATTTTTGTCGTTATCCTTGATGTCAATTTTTTGACATCAAGGTGCCCGCTTGGAGGTGTAAACCAGACTTCGGTTGCCCATCTTTGGCCAGCATGAACTTCCAGACTAGATTATGTTGGCTAATACTGGATTTCCAAAGTAAGATTTCAGTTACTAGAGAGGCTACAAAAATAGCAGTTCATTCTGTGGCAGCTGTAGGGTAGAATACATCCCAGACATCTGTGGCTTCCACGTGACTGTTGTCCTGCTGTTCGCAGTAATTCTTGGTTGGAGCAAATCAACTCAAAGTGATTAATGACCAGATGAGTCTGAGCTGAAGATGCCACTCGACCTCTTGAATTCTGCTTGACTTTGTAAACAGTCGCTGTAAATTACAGCTGTTCTTTTGATGACCTCAAGCAGAGACCAAATTACACAGAGCTCTGATCGCTGCACTGTCACTTTTGTTCAAGAGGATTTGCAGAATTGAAGACTGATGTGGGGTCAGTTCCTCCTCTATTGTGGAGATCATTAGTAATTGCATAAAGTGCTTCCAGAGCAGCTATTTTTACTGATTTCATTTGTGTTCAATATTTTTCTTGGATAGAAACTCACAGATTTGATATTCTACGAAATATCTTGTTTTGTTAATTTAACAATTTTGTTAATTTTCAGGAAAATTCTCACATGATTGATTACTGCTACCACCACCACTACTACTGCTGCTGCTACGACTACTACTACTACTACTACTACAACTACTACTACAAATAATAATAATAATAATAATAATAATAATAATAATAATAATAACTTTTGAACTCCTCCTAGAACCTTAATATGATTTTCATCAATCTTCATTTACAGGAGTTGAAACAATTGAAGTGTCATTTTAAGTGCTCAAAACGGGTCACTTTGAAGGCTGACTTATGGACACATCAGACCCCCGCAGTCCTTTGTGTAGGGAAGTGGTTTAGAGCTATTTGAAGCATTCAGTTTGGAGGGAAAATTCTTCAAGGGGAATTGGGCATAGGCCTGCACCTTCCTGAATGGAACAAGGTGTTCATTTCCACAGACTAAACAGGTTATTTGCACAGTTTTGGCACAGTGTCCGTACAGATACAGTGTATTTATATAGAGCATTTATTGTGTGTGGCCATACACCCAAGGTGCTTCACAATCATGAGGTGGAGTCTTTCCACATCACCACCAGTGTACAGCATCCACTTGGATGATACGACGGGAGCCACAGGACAATGGCAATGGGGAGTGGAGAGAGAGTGACGGAGCCAATTCGGTGGATGGGGATAATTGGGCAGCCAAGATGGGTAAGGGTCAATTCAGGGAGTTTGGCCAGAACACGGGGGTTACATCTGTACTTTTTACAAGAAGTGTTATGTGATTTTTAATGAAAGAGAGTTACAGTAGGACCACGGTTTAACGTCTCATCCAAAAGACGGCGCTCACTGATAGTATGGTGTTCTCTTTACTGTGACATTAGGAATCACACAGACCGCAGGTTGAGAACCCCCTGCTGGCCTCACTAACACCACTTCCACCATGGAAAATGGCTTAACTTCTGAACTGATTTTAGAAGTCATCTGATAAGAATAAAGAATTAAACAATACCCAACATTCCAAGTCAGGTTTGCAGTGGAATACAAAAATCATAAAAATTAAAAGGGCACTATACCATTAGGAGACAACAAACAAAAACAATGATAATGAAAATAATACTGAAATTCTAAAAATGCTATTAACTTTTCATTAGCTTTACTCACTGAGACTGGTCTGTATCATTATTCATGGATCATCTTTTGCGCTCTGCAATTTAAATGCTCTTCAAAGACCAATGTTCAGCAGTTATGAGTCAGATTGTCTTTAGATTTTGCTGGTAAAATGTAAATTTCTCATCAAAAGACTTCATTTTCATTTACCTAATCATCAAATTGCTTGGCATGATTCCAAACAACCCTGAGTCTATAGCCCCTTTTCTGGAAAGGTCTGTATGTGTGAACAGGCCCTTTTTGGAAATACTGGTAAATTTGTTCCGGCTATTTTCTGGAAAGAGAAGTTGTAAAATTACCGGTAATTTGCTGGAATGCAGAAGGAAGATTGCCAGAAAGAGCGTGTGCACGTCTAGAATGTGCTGACGTGAGACGTCTGATTTAGCCAATCAGAACACTCAGACGCATTCACGCCCGTGCGGTTTATGGAAATAAAAGCCTTTGAATATTTTCCCAGACACATTTAACTGCTAGAAGTTAGTCAGATAACATTTATATGTTCATCTTAATGCCAACAGTGTAAATAATTATCGATAAGATGCTTATGATAAGCCGTTGTTTGTTTACCTTCGAGCTCTGCTTCCTTCAGTTGCTTGACGAGTCGCGTGTGCCCGTGAAACAGCCGGTCAGCGCCAGCACACACACATATCATCTACATCTCGACATGCGAAAGTGTTGCTCAATATGTTTTCATCGAAGTTGTTCACTATACTGACCCATCCACAGAGTTTGTAATGTAGTCAAATGTTTACAAATACAGGCCCAGCCGTTTAGAGGTCATTTCTTGTTGATGTCAGAATTTACCTGTATTTTGGAATGGATGTGTGAATGGTCTTTTCCGGAAAATTTCCGTAACGTCCTTGTCTGTGTGAACAGCGCTTTTTTTATTTACCGGTAAAGTCGTGCCGTAATTTTTCCAGCTATTTACCGGTATCACTGTGTGAAAGGGGCTTATATTTCTGTAAAGTTTGACACATTGACACCAAAAACACTGTCGTCTATAGAAAGTATCAACTGAAGAGAGTGGCTAACTGTAGTATTGGTAACCTAGTAACCAACAGTAAACAAGGCTTGCAATGCATAATAGAGAAAGCTTAAGATTTCCATCTACCATTTTTCACAATAACCTTTATCCAAGGGTTGACAAAAGGGTTCAAAACCACCTCAAGCAAGCATAAAATTGTCTTTCCAAATTAAGGAACTTTTATTCTATGTTGTGTTTTTGATACTTTCAACACTAGTTTCTTATGCTATACTTAAAAATTCACATTAACACAGCTATTGGCACCTCACACTGATCACATCACAGCAATTATGGGGGAGCTTGGAGCTGTTGGAGAGTTGGACTTGTGAACGAAAGTCACTTGAGCAAAGCACCTTACTGCTACCAGCAATGGTTGTTCAACCACAATGCTTATGGTGTATATGTGTTCATTGCTGTGTGTGTGCACTTGGATGGGTTAAATGCAGAGCCCAAATTCCGAGTATGGCATGACTTTCACTTTTACTTTCGCTTTCATTATGACACATTCTAATTAGTTGGTTTGAAGAAAAAAATTTTTGGTTTGTCAAATTTTTTCAATATATTTTTTTAAACTGTTTTTGTTTATGTAGCTTAAGTGTTTGTTGCCATTCTTTCTCAGCATTTGGTCCCAATGTGCATTGACCCTTAATTGCTGCTTGCAGCTATATATATTTTTCTATTTTTATTTGTTATTGAAATGCTCTAGTTTTATTTTTATTAAGAAATCAAGCTCTAATCTGTATGGACTCAGAATAAATAATTTTAAGCCAATTCTTTCCTGTCCAATCACCAGCCCCCTGGTGTTTTCAGGGTTGGTTTTAGGGTCAGAGTAAGGCTAAGAGAGGTATTATTCCAGGAACAATAACGGACTTTATTCCCAGAACATCACGTCATCATGGACTCTGCGTGAGAGTATTAGTATCACTCTATAATTGGCTTCCTCTCGCTTCTGCTAGTCACGACTGGCACACTCAGAAGTGTGAGTGACGCCCCCCACAAAGTCCTGGTCATATTTTTCTCAGTGTGTGTTTGTTTCTGTTTTTGTCTGTGACTAAGAAAGACGACGAAAATAAGAAAACAAAAGAGATGAAACAGATGCAGTAAAGAGGGCCGAACAGGAGGAGATAATGATCACAACGGAGCCATAATGAGAAAGACGCTGCCGCACGTTACTGGGGATAATGCAGCTGCGGAGTGGGACTTTTTTCTTTTTTTTTGTGCAGCAGGGGGTTAAGGGGGCTATTTTCAAGTCGGTTTGTTGAATCGGTGGGTGGGCCTGGTTTTGACAACACTGATTTTAGCTCTCGTCTGGTGTCTGGCCGCATCGCTGGATTACAAAAGGGTGCAGAAAAGAATGATATGGCATGAGAAGGAAGTATTATAGGAGTGAATGGAGCGAAGGAATGACTGAGTTGCTGGGATGAACGCTGGTTGAATGAGAGAGGAAATGAGAGGAGGAAAGGAATGATAAAGAGCAAGAGACAGGTGATTATACTGAAAAGATGGAGGTGAGAGGAAGAACTCGGTCTGTGAAAGCAGGTGAATTTTAAGGAAATAGCAAAAGAGAGAGAGGCTAAAGGGCAGAAAATCAGCTGAGAGGTGTCTGTAGGTTTTGTCAACTTTATTAGAAATTGCGCTTGGTTCTTTTTATTTAAATATAATGTTGAAATATGTGATTGACTACTGTGAATTGTCTTTATTATGAATATAAGATATACAGTTGAAGTCAGAATTATTAGCCCCCCTGAATTATTAGCCCCCTGTTTATTTTTTTCCCCAATTTTCTGTTTAAAGGAGAGAAGATTTTTTTCAACAATTTGACCTTAAAATGGGTTTTAGAAAATAAAAAACGCTTTTATTCTAGCCGAAATAAAACAAATAAGACTTTCTCCAGAAGATAAAATATTAGCGGACATACTGTGAAAATGTCCTGAATCTGTTCAGTATCTGTTCAATATTTCATTTGAGAAATATTTAAAAAAGAAAAAAAAATTCAAAGCGGGGCTAATAATTCTGACTTCAACTGTATATTCATACCTTCATTCATTTTCCTTTGGCTTAGTTTCTTATTTATCAGGGGTCGTCACAGTGGAATAAACTGCCACCTATTCTTGCATATGTTTTATGCAGTGAATGCCCTTCCAGCCACAACCTATTACTGGGAAATATAAGATATACACTTACCGGCCACTTTATTAGGTACACTTTATTAGGACTGGGTTAAACCTCCTTTTGCCTTCGGAACTGCCTTAATCCTTCGTGGCATAGATTCAACAAGGTACTGAAAATATTCCTCAGAGATTTTGGTCCATATTGACATGATAGCATCATGCAGTTGCTGCAGATTTATCGGCAGCACATCCATGATGCGAATCTCCCGTTCCAACACATCTCAAAGGTGCTCTATTGGATTGAGATCTGGTGACTGTGGTTGTGCGTGAAAATCCCAGTAAACCAGCAGCACCAACCATGCCACGTTCAAAATCACTTAAATTACCTTTCTTCCCCATTCTGATGCTCGGTTTGAACTGCAGCAGATCGCCTTGACCATGTGTTCATGCCTAAATGCATTGAGTTGCTGTCATGTGATTGGCTGATTAGAAATTTGTGTTAATAAGCAGTTGGACAGTTGTACCTAATAAAGTGGCCGGTTAGTGTGTATGTAAATCAATACATATAATATGTGAATTATTAAGTAAAATTAAATAAACATATAGAGGTGGTGTTTTTCATTCTTTAATTTACAATTTATTTATATAAAACCTTTTTGTTTTTCATGGAATAAATTTAGTTTATATATACATAGTTTACATATTCATATTGTACAGTATTACAATGATATTTGTGAATGTATAAATAAATGGAATATACCTCTATGATGTTTTGTTTAGTATCAAATCAAATCTGTAAATGACATGAAATATAATTGAACCAAATTGCATTTTTTCTACCATTTATATCAAATGTACTTAATTCAATTATTGTGGATGTGCAAATATTTATACAAAAAATAGTCCTTTTTGTAATTGTACCACAGAATATGTCCTATTTAAGGCAATATACAAACAAACATGATAAATCGCCCATCGCTCGCACTTGCAAGTTGTTACAGTAGCATAATGTCTGAGTTGACGAGCAGTAGAGATGTATTTCTGTCTCTCTCTTACACATTAAAGATTTGTTAGAAGCACAGAGATTCGCTGATCAAAAGATTTACTCTGAAATGCATGAATTCCTGATAGTCATCTTCTCAAATAATGGTTATATATAAAATATAATTATTGTGGTTTCTTCTACAAGATCAGAGAATATGTACAAAAAGCAAGAAAAATATGACAGAACAGATGCTGCACAGATTTAAAGGCACGTTCCCTTTTACTGTTATTTTACTCACCCTCGGGCCATCCAAGATGTTGGTGCAGGTTTTTTCTACTCTGTAAAACCCAAGTAAAAATGAAAACTAAACAAGTTTAAATTTTACTTAATGTTCTGAAAAAAGTTGTTAAGTAACTCATATTAAGTAGAACTCAAATTTCTAGTATAGAACAAATTTCTAGTATCCATCATGCTTTTTTTGAGCATTAAAGTGGAGTAAATGTTAAAATTAAGCATTATTTGATGTGGTTTTGTATATTTTAAGTGGAATTATGAATTTATTAGTCATTTTGTGCACTCACTTTGAAAGTTTGTGTGAAACTGCTGAGACTTATTTCATTATGTTTATGTACTTCCACCGGAATATTGTGTAGGGGTGAAGTTTTCTTATTGCATTCTTATCATTCCCTTGTAGCAAACCAACGGTAAAATGGCGTAGCTAAGAATATTGGGGCTGAAACGTCAAACTGACATCATCAGAGAAGAAGTGCAAACGTGGAAGCCAATAGTCAGATTTTTATTGAATATTACCCAATGTTACAAACCCCTGATGTTAGTCTAGGGCAGTGTTTCCCAACCCTGTTCCTGGAGGCACACCAACAGTACATATTTTGGATGTCTCCGTTATCTGACCCATTAACTTCAGGTTTTGGAGTCTCTTCTAATTTTCTGATGAGTTGATTCAGGTGTGTTTGATTAGGGAGAGGTTGAAAATGTGGACTGTTGGTGTGCCTTCAGGAATAGGGTTGGGAAACACTGGTCTAGGGAATGGTGGGGTTTGACATTTAGGTGTAATTAAAATATATTTATACAAACAGTGAATAAGTGCAAAAGACAACCAAAATAATACCAAAATTGTGATTTTATTTATAATTCCCAAAAGTGAACAAAAACAACGAATAAATCCCAAACTAAAGAAAATAAAGTTAGGCAAAAATATACTATTTACAATATTTACAACACTGAGACAAATATAAAGACCGGGAAAAATAGGATAGCTGGCAGAAGGGACGTGGGCAGCGCTAAAGAAACGAAAAGAACAAAACCCAAACTAAATCTAACTTTCCAGAAGCATCTAGCTAACTAACTATGTGAAAACAAAATAATTAACACGCGAAGAGTCTTCCGAGTCCTGACTGTCTACTCTATCTATCTATCCAAAAGTACAAGGAGTGGCGCTCGCCCCTAACCTAATGTACTATACAGAAGAGTACTCCTAAGTGTTGCAAAATGTATGTCACGTGTACTTCTTACCTGTCTGCTTCGTCCAAGCCTCGTAAACAACGTAAATGGAGAAATGGAATGATATTCGAGTAACGAACGGATAACGTGCACACAGAAATGGGTAACAACAAAATACACCGTTAGCTGGGTTTTTTCTAAACGCAACGCAATAAACACAAATAAGCGGAACAAGAAAACAAGAGAAGGAAGGGAAAAGAGGGGCTGGTGAATCGTCTGGCGCACGCTTTTATGATGGGTGGTCTTTGCTTATTGGATGTGATGTAAGAATGACGTAACCGGGGAAGAAATGACTGACAGCTGAATAGACCAATGAACGGAACCTGTGAATAATGAAAGCAGATATGGGAGAACAGAGCGAGAGAGAGATAACACAAACAGAGCACAAATAACACAAATATGTAACACCCAAAAAGTAATAAAAAGTTTTTAGGGTTTTTTCATGGATTAGTTGTTCGCCTCAACAGTAAAAATAAGCGCTAGCAAAATAAACATTGCAAATTTTAATTCAATTTGGACTTGAGCTTGGGTTAAGGTAATCGATTTTCCGCAAAATGGTGTCACGGTTGTGGGTGTGTGCGCTCTTTCTGTGGTTGTCTGTTGTGTCGAGTGGTTATGTTTTGCTTTACTCCATTTGTTGTTGCATGTCTGTGTTGTGGTCATGTGTTTCATTGTTTAACGTTGATCAGATGCTTCAGATCAGGTTAATTTCCGTGCCTGTATCTGAGCAGCAATTCTTTGCTTTGTTGGCAGTTCGTTATTGCTTGTTCATGGTGTCTCTTTGTCTTGTCTGGATTCTTGTTCTCGTTGCAGTTTCGCTAGATAATCCTGAGCCATTCTGCAGTTTTTTTTTATTTTTTATTTCGACTCACATCCAAGTACAGCATTTGAGTCATTTGTTATGCTTTTTTGGACCCTTGGTTATAATAAATACACTTGCACCTGGATTCATCTTTGTTTGTTTTTGTTTACTTTAAGCGTGACAAATGGTTTGAGTTTCCTTAACTTTTAGGTTTTTATAGTGTTCAGAGGAACATTAAACATGGAAATAATGTTCAGTTTCTTGCATAGACCGATCATTTCACTTCCTAACGCCATCAGGAGCCACAGGTATTCATTTATTTTGTAGCTTGTATACATAAAAAATTTGCTGCCTTAATTTCTTTACTTGAATCAAATGAATGTTTCTATAATGAATTTAAATCAATCAAACTGACTAAAAATATTAAGTTAAACTTTGCATAACTTAAAAAAATATAGTTAAAACCTGATCAACTCATTAAAATAAATGAAAGTAGCATACATATTTGTAGAAACAAGTACTAAAAGTGCCATGAATACAAAATACAATTGACTCGTATATTATGTATCACCAATGACCACGGCTTCAGCTAAAAATATTCCATAAATGTTTTGTTGAAGGAAATTCACCAACATTTTTGATGGCCTAAGGATTTGTAAACTGAGAAAACTTTCATTTTTCAGGTGAGCTATGTCTTTAATTATTAACCATTGGTGTTGTTCATCTCAGTCAGAAACACAGTATGTTTCTTCCGGGTTTCATCAGTTGGTCATTTTAGGGTAGTGATATTGCTCGCTTATTTCTCATCATTAGTTCCCCTTGGCCATTATAACAACCCCCAATTCTCACCTTAAACTTCTCATCTTCTGAGGAAAAAAAGAAAGAAAGGTAGGAAAAAAAAGGTTTCTCTCCTACTCGAAAGTGAATGCTTGGGGTGAATAGATGACATCATGCATCTACAGTAAAGGAATTTTAAAGCATTTTGATGCTTGGAGAATCTTATTATTTGATTTTGCAGCTATTTCAAATAACAAATTCCTCCCTTGAATCACAAAGTTCAATGGCTCTTCTTATTTATGTTTAATTTATGAGAATTTTGACTTTTAACTTGTAATAAAGTGCAGAGGATTTCGACCAAAGGCCAGTTTTGAATTAGAATTATTAAATATAAAAACACAATGTGATTTGCGGGGTAAAAACAAACAAAGATATTATTCTATGTGTGTAATAGTCAAATTTCATGCAAAACAGAAATAATAATGTTTGGCAAAATTCACAATATTTTTTAACAGTAGATATAGTAGCATTTTTAGATATATATAATTTCTTACTACTATAACATAATTTTTGTTGTTGTTTGACTGTTTTTCAAACCAATACTTTAAAGAGTTCGTTAGTGGCTAACTATCCTAAAATTGTTGATTATTACACCGTTCTTTAAGGACTTTTGCAGTATTTGTATAAGTACACTTTCAGTCATTATGACGTCTGGTGCTTTAAAAAGCTCTTCTGTCGTTCATTATTAAAATGTAACACTGTAAAAAATATTACACCATTATTAAAATATAATGTCTGACAGCCAGAAACCACACATGAAAAATTATTATTATTATCATTATTATTATTATTATTATTATTATTATTATTATTATTACAATGTTTGCTGTTTTAATATTATTATTATTATTGTTGTTATTATTATTATTATTATTATTATTATTATTGTTAAATGCTTTACTTTTGTAACAACTAATTACTACTATCAGAATTATTAATGTAGTCTTAAAGTACCACTAACATCAATAATAATAATAATAATAATAATAATAATAATAATAATTATTATTATTATTATTACTACAATGTTTGCAATTTTAATAATAATATTATTGTTGGTGTTGTTATTATTATTATTATTATTATTATTATTATTATTATTATTATTATTATTATTATTATTGATATTGTTAAATGCTTTACTTTTGTAACAACTAATTACTGCTATCAGTAATATTATTAATGTAGTCTTAAAGTACCACTAACATCAATTATTATAATATTATTAATGCAAAACAACTACAATTACAATAACAATAATATTTTCTGCTGTAGCATATGAAAAGAACAACAACCTGACAAAAATATTTAGCTAAACATTTATCAGACACACAAAAATATCACATTTATTTTTACGTCTTTTAAAACCCCATAAAATCAGCAAAAACCGACACATGCTGACACATCCATCTCGCCACCTCCACCCTTTACAATCTCTCCATGAGGTCACATGTAAATAATGAAAGCCCCGCAACTAAATAATGCAAAAACCCTTCCACTATTGCACTATATTTCCCATCATTTATGCTCAAAGCATTGTGAAATACACCCGTCCCCTCTCCGACCAATCCATCAATATCGCTGAACGCATTTGCTTCTAAACCGATCATTATGCTGAACAATTAGCATGCGAATCCACCACTCCGCAAGGAGAAGAAAAGGTGAAAGGGTAGACAGAGGGCCCTTAATTGATATACGTCTTACTCCCTTACCATTTACCTTTACAGGTTATCACCGAACAAACGGCTAATTTAACACTCGCAATGAAGGAGTGACCTAAATAACCAATTAAAGCTCTCCCAACTAATGGAGACCTGGAAAATATGGCATACATGTAGTTGGTCTTGAAGCAGATTTTCTTGAGTTAAAAGCTCCCTGAGGATGCCTTTTTTCCAGAAAGGTCACACTTAATAGGATGTATCGTGTGTGTGTGTGTGTGTTTGTGTGTGTGTGAGTACCTCTGTTGTAAAGTGTGATGGTAGATGATCTTTCGCACCCAGAAAGGAAAGTCGTCGTTCTTTCTCCGTAATGGGCACCAGTGGGATCTGCAGACACGAGTGAACTGGCGAAAAGGGGAAGATATGAGACTAAATTCAAAGGACGTTTTTTGGTCTGGATATGTTGAAGATGAAGTAATGCTCGACTGATAAATTGGTGGATGAGGAAAACGGAGATAAGGAATATGGTTCGATGAAGTCCTCACCAATAGAAACCATCAAGTCTTAAAAATAATACAAACCATCTTGTTTTGAAAGTTAAAATCTGTGTGTGATGGTTTCTAGTGTGTTTCTGGGACATATTCCATTGATTGGTTTTACATGATTAGTTTTAGATTGATTGGTTTTAACTTGTGATCAATCCGCTTGTAAAGTTGTGACGTGTCAGTGTTGTATGGAATACTGTTTCTGGGTCCAAGCCACTACTTGTTTGAAGTGAGAAAATATTTGTTTAAGGCCACTTTTTCGTCATGTCAAACATCAAAGTGAATGTTATATTGTTGTAAAAAGATAAATGAGTGAATAAAGGAGAATTAAGGGGAATAAAGAGGATTGTGTTTTTGCTGTGGTAGGTTCTAGACTTGGGAATGATTTGCCCCTGCCCATTAGACAGGCCCCTTCCATGTTCTCATTTAAATTCGCTCTTAAACCTTTTTTTTTTGTTGACATTTGACACCTAATTTTAATAACTGGTTATTTTATTGTATTTTATTTATTATATTTTATCTTTTATATACTATTATGTTTATTTTGTATATTTTCTGTACAGCACTTTGGCTCACTTCTTTTTTTCAAGTTCAACTTAAAGTTTGACTTGATTTTTAACATCAATCTACTTCAATTTGTTAATCGTTTTTTTTTTTTTTGGGATGGACTACAGTGTGGCAAGGTCTTTGCCTACTTGAAAAAAAAAAATAAATAAATAAATAAAAACAATAGGCGATTCTAATGGATTCCACTACATAAAAGCATTACAAACTATCAAATTGTAATGTTTAATATCAGTACATGTTAATGGTTTATAGTGTTCATTTGGGACATGTTTATTAAAGTAAAATATTATTAATAGAGACACAAAGGGTTATTATAGTTTTCATTAAGACCAATACAATTCTGTAAAGGTTTCTGTAGGGTTTCTTTTTTTCCTGGGGGGAATTGCCACTCGATATGTCTAAGATTAAGTATTCTAAACTGCAAAAAAATGTAAAAAAAAGTGATGTTGAGGGAAATGGAGATGAAAAACTAAAAATCTACAGTTCAGCAAGGTTGTTGGTAATTACCTCATGGCTCTTGAGCTGTACACATCAGTTTGGTCCTCCAAACACTCTCCCATTGTCTTCTGCTCTTCTTTTCCCATTAATGTGGACTGATGGGCAGGGAGCCAGAAGGATGGGATATTTCAGAAAAAGTCAATGAGATCTAAATGCTTCAATTTCCTTTTTGGGAATGAGACATGGAGTAAATGCTTAGCCTTGTCTGGGCTTTGAAGCAGTAATTTTTCCAAGGTGTACAGTAAGTTACTTATTGTTTGAATTTGTTGAGCTACAGTCAAGTTAGCAAGATTTTTTTAAGAGCATGTTTTTTTTGTATCTCTGAATGTTTGGAAAATGCAGTAATTGTCAAGTTGTGACAAAGAAAAACAAAATATTATATGTAGAATTAATATAGAGAGAGAATTCTGTAGTTGTATACAATAATCTTTGGTCACTAACCAACACTATAAATGGTTGATATAGCAATTTTTAAGCCCACGTTCTGATATAAGACTGCTTTATAGCATTTTGTCAAATTTTGGTCAATAGTAAACAATCAAACAGCATAATCTATTGACAGTTAATGATTCATTTCTGTTTCTGTCAAACAAACCTTAAACATTTACTGCATTTTTGGAGACTTAGCAAGGACTTTTATTATTATATCAGGTTGTACTGTATATGGCTAATTCCAAACATCATTGCTCACTAGTAGCTAATAGTATTGACACCAAAAGCTTTGCAATAGCAAATTACTTAATTTTCTGAGACTTAGGAGATATTTTTGGATTACCTCAGGCAGTTTTTTTTTTTTTTTGCTAATGTTGTTAGCACAAAGTTGTGACAGAAAACCATATTTTGTCAAACATCAATGACATTAGCTAAAGCCAAACTGCTTACTGTTTGCGCTGATGATTCTTGTCTGTTTCAGCTAAATCAACACCTTGCTATAAGAATTTAAATTGTTTTTGGACATGTTTGGTTGTTATCTCAGGTTGTTTTTGGATAATGCTGTTAGCACAGTAACATTCTGACAGAAAATTGTGAGTTAGCATTGTGTCATTTGTCAGCATTTTGTGCTGTTCAGTTTTGGTTGCTATTGAGCATTGCTGTTTCTTTCTGCAAAAGAAAACCATTGATTTATTCATTTCATTTTTATAATACAAGATTGTTTTTTTTTTTTACTTCATGTTGTTTAGCTAGCGTGGTTGGTGCAATTCTTGAGGACAAAAAAAAACTGTGATTATAGCATTTTGTCATACTTTGCTCGATACCAAACAGCATCAATGCCAGCAATTGTTATTTTATCTGTTTCCATTAAAGAAAACTGTTCCTATAGCCATTTGTAATTCAGGAGACATTTAGAGGAGATTGTGTTTATCATCACAGGTTATTCGGCTAATGCTGTGAACTCGCTGCCATTATCTGTTTTCTGTACCAACTTTTTGACAAACTGCTAAAGCTAACTATTGGAAAAGACATTAGCATTTTTTCTGTTGGAAGTTTTAGGAGTGTTTGTTTGATTATTAGCTCAGGATGATTGGCTAATTCTGTTAGAACTGCTTGTTATGTATAGCATATAGTCAAATTCTTGTCAAAATGGCCAAGATAAAACCGCATTAACTGTTGCTTACTGATGAGTCTTGTCTGCCTCATCTAAAACAATCTAAAGCATGGCCAGTTATTGCATTTTTAGGAGAGTGTGTTTGATTATTGCCTCTGGCATGTATAGCTAATGCTGTTAGCGCAAAGTTGTGACAGAAAACTGTTATTTAACATTTTGTCATGCTCTATACTAGCCTACACTAATCAGTATGTATTGTTTATATTGATGATTTTTGTCTTTTTGCGCCAAAATATTCCAGTTTAGCAATTTTAGAAGAAGATTAGGTGAGTGTGTTTGATTATGATTCAGGTCATAGGCGGAGCGTGTGTAAGGCTGGGGAAGGCTTAGCCTCCCCCTGGCCAGAGACCATGGAGATAGCAGCAAAGAAAAAAAAATGCATTGAAAACATGTAACGGGTGTAAGGCATAATATGAATGTAATTTAATGTTGTTGATTAACACAACACTTTAGCTATTGTAAGTTTGTCAATCAAATTTAAAGTCCCCCTCCGCACAGAAATGGAACTGTCCAACCCCGCACGTTGCACTGATGAGCGCTGTTTATTACTGGAGTTAGCAGCTGCTCTGAAAACCAAACCAAAGTACTGGCCAGCGGACTATTCTGATTTGCTGGTCAAGGACATAAGTAATAAAACAACAAATTGTATTACGAGAGAGGTATAATAAAATATTATTCTGGTTTAATTTGTTTTCAGCATTAACTGAAATTGGTAGTTTCGTAACATAGTCTAGCCTATAGTGTAGTAATCTTGTTTAGGCAATCATTTGGAGATTTACATTTTAAAGGTCAAATATTTATTGCTGAATTACAAGTTCGGTTTTCAATTGGCCTCGTGAAACACAGTAAGTAATAAATAAATATTTATTAAGTATTTAACAATTTTTAAAAAAATATTTAATAGCCTAAATGCCACCTTGATGAACAGAATAATTTTAATTTGATTTTTAAATAAAAGTAATAATAATAAAAAATAAATAAACTGACCCCAAACTTTTGACCAGGAGTGTAGATAGTAGGAGAGTTTAATAAAATCATTTAATGTACATGTTGAATATAATAGACGTTTGTTGATAGGCAGTGCTTTTGTTAAAACCTCTTCTTGGTCGGTCGCAAATCTTTTTAAATGCCTTACCCTGGAGTTTGTTCACCCTCCGCCTATGCTTCAGGTTGTTCAGCTAATGCTGTTAGCACAGTACATTGTGAGAGAAAACTTGGACAAAGAATTTAGTGACCCTACTTTTTGGAAAAAGTAGCTTGTTCCTGCTAATTCTAATTTACTTTGAACAAAGTTTAGCTAACACTACTGAAAAGCAAAGTTAATTTTGTAGCATCTTGTCAGCACTGATATCCTTGTAGGCAGAACGTTAGCCATCATGTTGTACCATTGTGCTTCGGGAGTCCTGTTCGAGTTCCCCAATCCATATTCTCTTTCTGTCCAGCTACTGTCCTATCATAATAAAGGAAAAAACTGCAAAAAATCTTTCAAAGGGTTTGTAGCATCTCATCAATTTTCTGTTTGCTTCCCAGCACTGATCCTGCAAGCTAGGTTTTATGAAGTCACTGATTTATCATTGTTAGCAAATGGCTGTTCATAAAATCAGTTTAGCGGTCAAAAAAACAATAATACTAAGACAATACAAAATAATACAATCATATTTGTGATTTGGTTTGATTTGAAGTTAGAAATTTGTAGTGAAACAGGTTATGCAATCAAGCTCTTATCAGAGTGGTGTGATTGACTGATGTGAAGGAGAAAAGTATTGCTATTTTTCATTAATGACGCTGAGTAATAGCTAAAGTATTTCAAGACTGTGGCTCGGCCATTTGTGGTCTGATTCATTCGGTCTCCCTGCTCCTTTCAAGCACTGAGTTGCAACGATTAGCTCAGGGTGCTTCTGTCATGGGTGAAGAGCATTAAACCCGGCAAGGAGACTGCTAGCTGTTGTTATCGCAGTTTTGAAACCTTGCCACTGGCTCTTTTGAAGACTATTTATTCATGTAATTGAGCATATTCACATAACACAAGTGTATGTAATTGTATTAGCAGGCTTTGGAGTTTACTTTGCCTTTCTTTATTTATTTTTGATGCTAATGAAGCTAATTGTTTTGTTTCAAAACATTGGCTAGTACACACCCCAGTTAACAACAGCCTAAAATAATTGTCAACCCTTTTTTTAGCCGGTCTTCTATCCTGGTCATAGCTGGTTTTAGAGAGGTTTGAATATTTATTTAAACCTTAGGCCTTAGCTGGCAAGGCAGGTCTTAGCTAGGCTAAATCTAGCTAAAACCAGACAAACAACAACCTAGCCAGTCTGGGAGACCAGTTAAAGCTTCAATCTAGCTTCAATCATTCAAAAAACAGCTGAATCTAGCTTCCCGGGGGTTTCTTGGTGGATTAAGCTGGCAAGTTTTAGATTATACTAGCATTATCGCTCTGATAAAACACTATGCTGAGCTAGTCAGGCTGGTTTTGGCTGATCTCCTATCCTGAATATGCTAACCATGTCAGTGTTAATCTGGTTTTAGCTATTCTTCCATTAACTGAAACCACAAGTCATGCCTGACCAGTTAATAAGTTGGTTAAAACCTTTCTAAAATGACCCTGATCAGCCTTAGTTGCTGTTGACTATTTTTTTTTAGCAGAGTGATGATGCTAATAAAGCAACTCATGCTTTAAATCATTTCAGTATGAGGCCACAAACTTGTGCTGGTGCACTTAGTATAGCTAACAGCATGTCTAATGGCACTAGCTGTCAACTATCAGGTATAAGTGATCCTCATTTATACATTTATTTTGATTTCCACACCATTACAAGTCGCATGTTGTTTCGCCTGTTTTATGCAGGTGAGTGTTTCAGGTTGGGCTCAGGGTCACAGAAAGTGTACAATGGCGGATGTATTGAAACGCCTTCTTCTGTGCTGAATGTTATATGTGTGTGACAGTGTGTATCCATTTGACATTCGATACAACTGGGGCCAATTACCTGCCTTGTGGCTAAACCTGGACCATGTCTGATTGCATCCTAATCTCATACACAAACACACACCAGCAGCAGTAAGATGCCAAACCACAACACACACACACCCTCCACTTCTTCCGCTAGTAAATTTATTCTCCTCTATCTTTCTTACACTGTTAAATCCTGAGGAATAAACGTAATGAGGGGCTTTAGTTTTTTTTTTTTTTTTTTTTTAAGAAGACACAGAGCTGCTGTAAAGTTAATCCCTGTTATTTTCTAGGGTTTACTTGGATATAATTTAGTGGAAATTGTTAAATCTGACAACCTCTCTTTCATTATTTTTTTTAATTAAACCGATTTTATAATGGTTTTTAATATATTATATTATATTATATTATATATATTATTTGTGTGTGGATACTGTATTAATATGTGTATTTAGATATAAACTCTAACAATTTGTTGTTAACTCAACATTGGGTCAAATACGGACAAACCCAAGTATTGGGTTAAAAATGGTAATTTAATTTTCAAGTTGTGAAATGTGAGGTGCAACAGGAGGACATTTTAAATGACGTTTAAGGTTTTTTGTTTGATTAGGTTTAGATTTTGTCTTGCTTGTGTGGGATTTTGTTTAACTTTACTTTGTTTTGTCTTGCCTTGCATTTTGTTTTAGTCTTGATTTTGTTTTTCATCTTGTTTTGTTTAGTGGTATTTTTATTTAGTTTTGCTTTTTGATTTGTTTAGTTTTGTTTTGTTTTAGTCTTGATTTTTGTTTTTCATCTTGTTTTGTTTGCTGGTAGTTTCTTCAGCTTCGCTTTTTGATTTGATTTGTTTTGATATGATTTGTTTGGTTTGTGTTTTTTTTTTTGTTTTGTTTTTCGTTTTGTTTTGTTTTAGTCTTGATTTTGTTTTTCATCTTGTTTTGTTTAGTGGTATTTTTATTTTGTTTCGCTTTTTGATTTGTTTAGTTTTGTTTTGTTTTAGTCTTGATTTTTGATTTTCATCTTGTTTTGTTTGCTGGTAGTTTATTCAGCTTCGCTGTTTGATTTGATTTGTTTTGATATGATTTGTTTGGTTTGTGTTTTTTTGTTTTGTTTTTCGTTTTGTTTTGTTTTAGTCTTGATTTTGATTTTTCATCTTGTTTTGTTTGTTCATATTTTATTTAGTTTTGCTTTTGATTTGTTTGGTTTGCTTTGTGTTTTGTTATATTCTTGTTTTTTGTTTTTTATCTTGTTTTGTTTGGTTGTATTATGTTTAGTTTTGCTTTTTGATTTGATTTGTTTGTTGTTTTGTTTTTTGTTTTGGTCTTGATTTTAGATTTTCATCTTGTTTTGTTTGGTGGTATCTTAGTTATGCTTTTGATTTTTTTGTTTTTGTTTTTCATTTTGTTTATTGTTATTTTATTTAGTTTTGCTTTTTGATTTGTTTGGTTTGGTTTTGTGTTTTATTTAGTTTTGTTTAAGTCTTGATTTTTACTTTTCATCTTGTTTTCTTTGGGGGTATTTTATGTAGTTTTGCTTTTTGATTTGATTGGTTTTTTGTTTTGTATTGTTTGTTTTAGTCTTGATTTTTGTTTTTCATCTTGTTTTGTTTGGTGGTCTAGTGGCTAAACCTGAACCATATCTGATTGCATACTAAACTCATAAACAAACACACCAGCAGCACTAAGATGCCAAACCACAACACACACACACACACACACACACACACACACACACACACACACACACACACACACACACACACACACTACTTTTGTCTCTAATAAATTTATTCTTTTCTTTTTTTTTCACTGTTAAATCCTGAGGAGTAAACTTAATGAAGGGCTTTAGTTTTTTTAAGGAGACACAGAGCTGCTGTGAAGTTAATCCCTGTTATTTTCTAGGGTTTACTTGGATATAATTTAGGGAAAATTGTTGAATCTGAAAACATCTCTTTCAATATTTTTTTTTAAATTAAACCGCTTTTATAATGGCTTTCAATAGTAAACATTATATTATATTATTCATTCATTCATTTTCTATTCGGCTTAGTCCCTTTATTAATCCAGGGTCGCCACAGCGGAATGAACCACCAACTTATCCAGCACATTTTTACGCAGCGGATGCCCTTCCAGCCGCAACCCATCTCTGGGAAACATCCACACACACTCATTCACACTCATTTACTACGGACAATTTAGGAAACCCACGCGAATGCAGTGAGAACATGCAAACTCCACACAGAAATTCCAACTGACCCAGCCGCGTCGTATTATATTATATTATATTATATTATATTATATTATATTATATTATATTATATTATATTATATTATATTATATTATATTATATTATATTAAAACTATACCTTGTATATATTGTTTGTGTGTGTATACTGTATGTATGTGTATTTAGATATAAACCCTAACAATGGGTCATTGAAAGTCATAATTGGGTCAAATATAGACAAACCCAATTATTGGGTTAAAAATTGTTCTTTAAATTTACTTTAAAATGTAAATTACTTAAATATTTATCCAATTTTTCCATGTTTGACCCAGTTTGGTGTATTTAGGGTATGTTTGTATGTTTGTATATATATATATATATATATATATATATATATATATATATATATATATATATATATATATATATATATATATATATATATATATATATATATATATATATATATATATATATGAAAAGATGTTTATTTATACTATATAATAATATATATATATATTATTCTCAGACACAGACCAATTCTGATTCTTGCTATCTGGATTAACACCTCATATCCACAAATGACTTGAGGAGATAAAGTTGATACTGAAATGAATCTCCATTAAAACCTGAGCAACAAAAGCCTTGCCAGTTTTCAATGCAGCTTAATTGCAGGAGGTCCAGTAGGTGAGCTGCAGCGGCAGGTTCATTCTGCAGTCGCCAGCAGTGCTCTTTACAATTACCAAGCATTGTAGAGAGTCTTAAAACTGCACAGCTGGATCCCCGAACCACTGCTTAATAAGACACACAAGCCACACATCCCTTCCACACCACATAACAAGCTGCGGTTAATGAATGCAACAATGCAGGTTTATGATACATCGAGCAGCGCTTGTCAGCCAGAAAGCCAGATTTGTTCCATTTTATGCGGCGCTTAATCATTTTAAACCGGAGGCCGTGGAAATGCTTGACTGGATGCGGAACAACGGCGGTTCAGATTCGGTTCATGGCGCACAGACTGCAGGCTGGGTTTTTTTTTTTTATGAGGTTTGGACATGATTCAATTTCACCCCTTTAAATATATGCATAATTATGTAGGTAGACTGACTTTTCAGATTGAAGACTGAAGGATGGTTTGCATTTACGGCCATTTTGGGTGACTGGAAGTCAATCATTTTGTGGAGGAGTTGGCAAGTTGTTGCGACAGTTGGCGACGTGACAGTGTTGAGTTCAGCTTTATGCAAATGTGCATCATAAACATATGCTTAAAGGAACTGTAAACACTTTCAGGGCTTTTGTTAGTCTTGGCCAATAAATTAGAACTCTTGTTTTATTAGTCTTTAGTAAATAACAGTGATGAGGCCAGAAATGTTAAAGTTCCAATTTTTTTTGGTGTTAAGTGTGGATATGTTTGTTTTAAAGGTCTCGTGAAGTGCTATGAAATGTGATGTAGGTGTGAAGTAATTCAAATGAAACACGGAGAGGGCGGGGTATAGAGTAGCTCCTCCTCATTTATAAAGAAAAACAGCCAATAGCATTTTGTAACAAACAACTCTGCCAGTGAAAGTGGTTGAGCTCAATCGCATCAAATGAAAAGCAAATGAAGCTTCTTGAAAGGGGCAGGGCATGTCAGATACTAGAGAACATTTGATTGGCGAGACAATCTGATGAGAAAACTGAAGTATGAGGTGAATGTCAAAAAGTTTCTTTTACCTAGTGCAATATGAGGACATTTTTGTTTTGCTTGTGTGAGATTTTGTTTAGCTTTACTTTGTTTATTGTTTGGCTTGGTTTGCTTTTGAGTTTTGTTTTAGTCTTGATTTTTGTTTTCGTTTTTTCGTTTGGTGGTGTTTTATTTAGTTTTGCTATTTGATTTAGTTTGATTTGCATTTTTTGTTTTGGTTTAGTCTTCATTTTTGTTTCTCGTCTTGTTTTGTTTGGTGGTATTTCATTTAGTTTTTCTTTTTGATTTGTTTGATTTGCGTTATTTGTTTGTTTTAGTCTTGATTTTTGTTTTCGTTTGGTTTTATTTATTTGTTTATTTATTTATTTTCGCTTTTTGTGTGGTTTTGTGTTTTGTTTCGGTTTAGTCTTGCTTTTTGTTTTTTCATCTTGTTTTGTTTGGTGGTATTTTATTTAGTTTTGCTTTTTGTTTTGTTTCGTTTTAGTCTTGATTTTTCTTTTTCGTCTTGTTTTGTTTGGTGGTATTTTATTACACTGTAAATTCTAACATGTTCAGTTTACTTAAAAAAAGTTTGGAAACCGATTGCCTTATTTTTGCAATATAAACTTACAAGGAAATCTTAAGTTTAGTTAATTATTGCTTTAAAGTAAGAAACCTAAAACTTCTAAAGTAAACTAACTGGTAAAAATCAAGTTAGTTTAATAGAAAATTCTAGTTAACATACTCTTGAATATTTAGTAACCTTACTTAGGGTTTTATAGTAAGATTACTTTATTAACTCTATTTAACTAATACTGTTATATCATGTTCAGTTAACATCTTAAATGCTAGTAGTGTCAACATTGTTTTAATCCACCATTTTAAGTAAAGTCAACTAAAGAAACTACGTGCAATCGGTTTCCACATTTTCTTCAATTAAACTGAACATAAAATATGTAGTTCAACTTACAAGTAATGACATTATACAGGTCTTAAATGTAAACATTTTATTTTACAAAAAGAGCAGTTTCACAATAAACATGATATTTTAGCATGACAATACACTTGTACACAATACATTTTTGGAAAAACCTGTTCTAAAGAGCACTAAAGTGCTGTAACAGCAATGCAGACAAAAATATAATAAAAAAAAAAAGTACAACCCCCAAGCTTACTAAAATGTTTGAAAATCTAATATATATATATATATATATATATATATATATATATATATATATATATATATATATATATATATATATATATATATATATATATAATTAAATACTTGGGGAAAAAAGATACTTAAATTAGTGTAATTAAACATGCCATTGCACCAGCACCTTTAAACATGGCAGCAAATAGACACTCACAGAGGAACAGATGTTTAGCTTTAAAGCTGATTTTTTTAGACTGTGAAGTTTAGATTTTCCTACAGAAAATATCACATTAGTGTTGTCAAAAGAATTGAGTTTGGTACCAGTACTGAATTTTGGTATAAATCAATACTGAAATATTAATAACATCCATTTCCCACCAATATTTGAGCGCTACAGAGCTTGTTCTTAAACACCGCTGATTGGCCACTGTGTTCACATGCACAGTCCAAACAAGGTTACACAGACACTGAAGCATTTCAAAGCCATGTCGATCAGCTGATCTGTCTATAAGCTGACATAAGAGCTATCTGCTGATGGATCGACTAATCGACAGTGCTTTGAAATAATCCAGTGTCTTTGTATCTTTGCACCTGGTGAACAATGGTAAAACCGATGAACTTCATAGCCAATCAGTCATATCTGTTGAGCATGTGAACACAATGGCCAATCAGTTCTTGCAATGTTAGTGTGAAATCGACACTTTTTTTTAAATTTCAGTACCGATTGGTACCAAACTCAATACTTTTGACAACCCTATGAATCACAATACATTTTTTAGGTAAAAAATGTGTTTTAAACACCAAAAATGCTGCAATTCTAAACGTAACACTGCAAACAGCAACATGGCAAAAGCAAACAAAGAATTTTTTTTTTAAATGTTTGAAAATCCTTTAACAGAACCTTTAAACATTTAACACAGCAGCATATAGGCTCTCGCAGAAAAAAAAAAAAAAAACACATTAAGCTTCCCTCCCAGCTAAAGCAACACACGTTGAGTAAATACATTGCTTGTAGTCTTTGGGAAGTCCGAATTCAGTGCGTAAATCAAAGCAAAAAAGCAGACCTACTGCGTGTGGCAAAGTAGGGACATCATCCATAACCACTTTTCCTTCCAGTATAATGGCCCACATTGCATCCACATTGAGGTCCTTTAGATATCTTCACACAAGACAATCAGCAGGCCAACATCTACTGCACTGAAGTCAGACTCTACATCCACATCCTATGAATAGAGAAAGAAAAATAAGTTTGATATTCTAAATGACACTAATAAAGCATGTAGTGGCCAGGAGACCAAAAGCATAGGTGTAAACATTACAATTCCTTGCGCTTAATTTGGTAATACTTTAGTATAGGGACCAATCACCCTATTAACTAGTTGCTTATTACCATGACTATTTAAATCTACACACATTCACAACTTAATTAAAATCAAGCACTTTTTTTCAGGATCTATTTTTCCCCCCCAAGACCAACAAGCAAAGTCAGACAAAAATAATGACTGTCCAGCAGCTGCAGGAGGCTTCACTCAGTGTCCACAGTGTACAATAAATTAACTACATTCAAATGCTTCTTATAAGAACGCCTTGCTTTGCTACTCCTTCAATGTAGACCAACGTAATAGATTTGCCTGTACTGTTCCTACTAGGGTTGTCATGATAATGGAATTTGGTACCAATCGATATTGAAATTTAAAAAAAACATCCATTTCCTGCTAATGTTTGAGCGTCATTTCTGTTGAGCATGTGAACACAATGGCAAAACAGTGCTGTTTAAAAATGTGCTCAACAGTGCTTAAAATGTTTTTGAAAATTTCTGCATCAATTGGTACCAAATTCCAGTATCGTGACACCCTAGCCCCAACTCCTCCATATACCAAATATTGTTTGCTCCAACCTTAAAACATGACACTATTCTATAGGAACTTTAAATTTTTTTAATTAAAGAAACACTGTAATGTAATAACAAACTGCATTAAAAGGACCTTTTAAACATTTTCAAGAAATTAAATGCAAATGTGTGAGAGACCATTTGGTGCTACATAATCAATATATTTTGGGGGAAAAAATTATAATAAACCGAGAACCGATTCATGAATGCACTTGGTTTTGCTAGATTTAAGCAGTCAGTCAAGTTTGCATTATTTAGCACACTGATTTCCAATTTATTAATAAATATTTATTTTAGAGTAAAGGGATATTTTAGTATGGCTTTTGGAGCAAGCGTGCAGCCATCTACAATCCCACAGCAGGTGACTTCACAGGGTTGGCTATTATACGGAGCATCTTTTGACTTTGGGGCTTTAAACACTATCTTTTTACATTTTAATCCAGCAGGTTCATCCAACAGAAATTATATTACTCTCAATATATTACATAGCTATTACACTTATTAAAACTTTATTTTTCAAGCTAATATTCCTCTTTTTCAAAACAAGTGCATTTAAAAATGAAAGAAATGCATTCATTACTTCACTGGCCTATGAAGCTAACTGACCCTGTGATGTCACAAGTTGCTGTAATTGCAACGTGGCAATGCTCTTGCTCCAAAGGCCATAATAAAACATCCCTCTAACTTTCAAATACTTACACTAATTGCATTTGTTTTATTTATTTATTTTTCATAAAATTGGAAGTGACTGGAACTAGAATGACTGCTTCATTTCCAGTCTAAGAAAGCAGAAACAATAATATTACTTACAAAACACATCCAGAAACAATCTTTAGACTCATCCCTCAAAAGGACTGAAAGACCCGGAAGAACTGCTGTGCGGACAAGCATTACATCAGATGACTGTGAAAAAGTAAAGACATGCATTATAGCCCAGTGGAAACAATGAAATGCAAATATGATTCAAAGATGATGTCCCAAAAATACCTTTGAATAAACTTGTTGCAAAATCTCATCTAGTTTTCTTTTTTCTCTCTGAAAATTTCAAACGAGCAGTGTGTGTCCAATTCAGCGTTGAACTCGGATCTTAAATTTCTTCCTAATATTAGAGTGAATTCTGCAAAGATCTAATCAAAAACATTATTAGTCGTTAATAACATTCAAACACACAATTTCACAAAATTACACAAAGTTTTGAAAAGGAAACAAACCCTCTGCAGCATTTGTTTCACTTGTATCAGCTGGTGTTTTTTTTATGACTTCCTTCTGGATGTCACTGTTGTGCACAAAAACGTGAAGTGTTATTGACATGGCTAAGCAAAATTTTGAAACAAAGAAAACAGTAATCAGAAACACATGCAATGATACAATGCAATTTCATTAAGCAACAGATGTAACATTTTAATAGTGTTTAAAAAGTTGTGCACTTTTCTGATGTGCAGGTGCAAAACTTACATTTCCACTGCATATCAGCTCACAAACTGGTAGTCTAAAATAAAAAAAAAAAATTAATAAAGGGTATAACGATATTACAAACCAAATACCACTCAACAATATGCATCACAATATTCAATGCAACAATCCAAACAACACTGTATTTGTTCAAATGTATTTGCCCTAAATAAGTGAAACCATCTTTAAAAGTGCAAACAAACAGGCTTGGCAAAGCCCGTTTACACTTTTAAAGTTTCTTAACAGAAACTTTGCTTATAACAAAGGCTTGTTGATGCCATTGTGTGACATTGAGCTAACAAAGGGATGTTTCTGTGCTTGGTTATACGAGTCATCATAAGTTAACAGCCACCATTTCATCACTAACGTATCCGTCACACATATTCAGTCGCGTCTGGTCAGATTTAACTGTCATTACAGCAATACAAAAACACTCCATTGGGGTAAATGTAACGTTAACACTGGGATAATTCTTCAAAACGGCATGAAAAAAGACAAATAATATATATACTGCGATTTTTACAATATATGACTTGTCTGTGTTCTTCAATCTCTCTCGCACTTTCACAAGTTTAACTTTTAGTTTCATAGGGATTGTTAGCATAAGCACCCTTTAGCATCATGTGTAAATATGTATCTGCCTCATAAAGTGACACGAATCGTAATCGCATCGAAATGCTAAATTACTAACGACACTTACGGGTCCATTTTGAGCTGAAACTGCTTTAAAATGTTGTAAAAATCCCGGCGATCGTGGGAAAAAAAAGCGACTGGTCTGGTCATGAGCCGCTAAACGTTACATCTATTTGAATGGATTGCGCCACGCAGTGTTGCCAGATGTAGCTGACTGATCCCAACCACAAACAGCTCTAAAACCCGCTGAAAACCAAAAAACACCGTCCAAAAATCTGGAGAATATTATAACCTGTTTTGAAGTTGAGCGGGGCGAGGATGTCTTGTCCTTGGGAGATCACAGCCGTTGTAAGCGTTGCAAGTACACGATCAAATTCAAAACCGCCCAATCTGGCAACACTGAGCGCGCTCTCGCTCTCTCAGTTCATCATTTGAAATGGCGCGCCCGCTTTTTTAAGAGCAAAACAGCCACTTTACAAATGATTTCTACAAATTATTAATAGTTATTAAAAGGAACTAGGACGCTGAAAATAGCTAATCTAGTAAAGTAGACAGTATTGCAAATAACGTGCAGAGGTCAAAACGTTTAGTCGCAACATCATGGGCTGAAAAAACTAAGTTCACAAAACAGCAAACAATACACAAAGTGCAGGAAATAAACAGATTACTGATACTATACAAATAAAATCAAAGTAAATAAAATGAAAAGTTTACCTTGATTTACTGCAGTACATCTCAATATGAAATCCTGTCCTTCGACGATAGTGTTGGGTTGGGTTGTGAATCGAGATGGGGGATGGGAAATCACCACCCAGTACGCATGCGTAACAGCATGACTTGGCCCTTATAAGCAATTTTACTCAAATTACATTAGTTATGGGAACTTTATACTTTACTATGTCAGTAACACTAATACATTTCTAGTAAACTCAACAATTTGCTTAAAATTAAGTAAACACACTAGAATTTTCATAGTAAGGAATACTATTCGCTTTTACAGTGTAGTTATACTTTTTGATTTGTTTGGTTTTGTGTTTTGTTTTGGTTTAGTCTTGATTTTTGTTTTTAATTTTGTTTAGTTTGTTGGTATTTTATTTAGTTTTGCTTTTTGATTTGTTTGGTTTTGTGCTTTCAGTGGTGATTTTTGTTTTGTTTGATGGTATTTTATTTAATTTCGTGTTGTTGTTTTTTTGCTTTAGTTTTGATTTTATTTTTCTTGTTTTGTTTGGTGGTAATTTATTTAGTTTCGTTTTTTTTTGGTTTAGTCTTGATTTTTGTTTATCGTTTTTTGTTTGGTGGTATTTTAATTAATTTAGCTTTTTGATTTGTTTGGTTTTGTGTTTTGTTTTGTATTGTTTGTTTTAGTCTTGATTTTTTTTTATCTTGTTTTGTTTGGTCATACTTTATTTAGTTTTGTGTTTTGATTTGTTAGGTTTGGTTTTGTGTTTTTTTTTTTTTTTTTTGGTTTTGGTTTAAGGTCTTTGCACGCTGATGTCTGAAATTTTTGTATGCATATTTTTCGTATTCATATGCAAACAAACCTTGCACACTGAGTCCGATTCATATTAATTAATTCATTACAAAAAGTGCAAATCATTTCAGATTCAGTTTAAGCAGTGATACTTTGTTATCCTCTTTTCTCCAAAGTAGTAAAAAAAAGATAAACATGCTACATATTGTGTTCATCCAATACTGCATAAAGACAAAGGAGAGTTCAGCTCATTATTAAAGAGCTTTGCTATTATTATCCCGAAATGCTAAATATATTTCAGGAAATCAGTGAAATTTGATACATTGCTTGTAATACTTCACACATTCACGTACATAAACAAATTATGAACAGAGACTCGCAGTACCTATAGATGGTTAATAGATAGAATCGAACCCAGTTCCATTTTTTTTTTTAATGACGGATAAAAGTTTTGGAAGCAGTGTGTCAATGCAATTCACATAAAGTGAGGTCAAATTTTTTTTTACGTGCAAAAATTATGGATAAAACATTTTGGATTCAGTGTACAATAACCTTTAGTCTTGATTCTTGCTTTTCATCTTGTTTTGTTTAGTGGTATTTTTTAGTTTTTCTTCATTGGGCTTTTTAATATTTTGTTTTCTGTTTGGTCTTGTCTTTAATTGGTTTGATTTTGTTTAATATAGCTTTTTTCAGTCTGGTTTGGTTTTATTTGATTTTGTTGTTTGTAATCTGTTGTGCTGCACATTTACCATCAGCATCTACTGCTTGCTTAAGTAAATTTTTTCCCATTTGAGAACACCAGTTTCAGTCCACATTATTGTCTGTGACAATATTTTGTCTTTACACTGTACATATTTCACATTTTGCCACCTGAATAATAGCTGCAAATATACCTAGTATATCACATTTCATTTATAAATTGTGATCTTTTTAGTGTTAGAATTGCTTCTGTCTCTCTTGCATTTTTTTTCCACCCGTATCTCTTTATCGCAGGTCAAAAGCAAATGATTATTTTTATAAAGGCAATCTGCCAGGGCACTGTTTTAGTTACCAAGCAACATAGCGATCAGAGTCAGTGTATTTTGCTTAAATTAGACACTGACGAGACGGTTAACGAGATGAATGGCTGTAATGGAAAGCTTCAGCATTACATTCTTGTTTCATTCTAAAATGCGCTCATTACAACAGTGACCCACGGCGGAGTCTATTAAAACCAAAAGGCATTCGTGTTTGAAAACCGCAAAAAAAAAAGCCCTGTTTTCTGGTCTCCCTGGTCATCGTCTGTCTCACTAGTGGAATTTTGTCACAATGCGTTTTCATCTGCTTCATGATCGGGGCTCATTTAGATGTAATTGGGATCCTTTGGCGAAGTACAGGGTGAAAGGAAAAGAAAAGTGGAAGAAATTGCAGATAACAAATGCCACAAATGAAGTGGCGGCGTTAGGTTAGTGAACTCGAACGTTTTTCTGACAGTTTTTTTTTTCAGATTCGTGTAAGACCAATGCCCTTGCTCTGTAGTTAAAAATATTGAATATTCTGAGGCATAGAAGAAACCTAAAACAAATATATTGGTTAAAATGGTCTTCTTTCTTTGTTACAGGCTTTTTTGCTAGCTATATTTCGAGTCATTCATAGATTGAACTGCCCCTAAATGTTCTGATCAAACTGTAAAGAGATGGATTAAAATGTTTTAAAAGGATTGTTGTTAATTATTAATTTCTGCTGGGTGATTCCAACATTGTCATCCCTGAATTTTACTTTTTTTGCAGAGCTGTAGGTGCGGGAAATAAGTATTCAACACATCACCATTTTTCTTAGAAAACCTATTTCTAAAGGTGCCGTTCACTTAAAATTTTCATCAGATGTTGTTGATAACCAAAGAATCCATATATAAAAAGAAAACAAATCTTATTAGTTTACAAATTAAGTTACATGCAATAAAATGAAATGATGCAGGAAAAAGTAACACATGAAGAAAGGGAGGTGTGGAAAGGCAGTGAAAGCCCAGCATTCTGGGCTCAACTGAAATCTCTCAGTACTGTAGTTGTTCAGCAATCCTCTAGCCTTTATTAATATTCACTGCTTGAGTCTAACATTGAAATTACCAGAATGATGAAGATGAAACCAGAGTGAACATTTCAACAAGACCATGATCCAAAACACAGCCAAGGAAACTATCAAATGCTTTTAGAGAAAGAAAATCAAGCTGCAGAATGGCCCAGTCAATCACCTGACTTGAATCCAATATGCTTATTTCACGCGGCCGCCATTTTAAAGAACCAAAGCGAGGCTGTGGTGGAAAGAAACGTGGAAGTATAGGACCAGCACTGTAAACATTGCAGTGACATGCTGTCGACTACAAACCTCCAGCTGTTGCCGAGATTTCAAAATACAGATATGGTGTAAACATCACTTTAATATCAGTCAGTATGTTTAATTTAAACAATTAAAAGCAATTTAGCATCAAACAACATCACAAGCTCTGTAAGAGTAATATGCTCAAGTGTCCTCCTAGGCTTCAGTTCATGACAGCAGGTAAACAGAGGGGACGCTTCCCTGCTTCAGCCTATGTAACTTGGTGAGCGATAAACACTGCAGTCGTCTGTAGCACACCCTCGTGTTGTCCCGGTACTGAAGTTTTCAAACAGTCTAATTCCCGCTAAGTTAAAATTGAAGTGCCGCTGAGCGCGGATGACTCGACTGATCTTCACGGCTGCTTCGCGATCCAGTCTCCATGTATCTTGTGTTTGCACTCAGTTTACCGCTCTTCACCCAGTGCAAACACAGATACACGGAGACTGGAGCGCAAGCGCGAAACAGCCATAAGGATCAGTAGAGTCATCAAGCAGATCGCTCGGCTGTGTTTGTGCTCTGTAAACAGCGGAGGGTAACCTGATGACCTTCTCGGCCAATCACAAGCATATCTGTTGAGCACGTGAACACAATGGCCAATCAGCGCTGTTTTAAGAAAGCCATCAACAGTGCTTTAAATGTTAGCGGGAAATTGACAAATTTTCTTTTAATTCAGTAACGTGACAAGTCTAATATATTGACAGAATCAGTTCATTAACTTGAGTTTGATAAAAGGCGTCTAAAACGTGTGTTTGGGAAAGAAAATGTTAGCTAACTAGTGCCGTTTCCCTTAACTTAGCTGAAAATGAGCTCTGATATCCCTTTATATTTTCACCATTCATTCAGAACGGACCTTCGGGTCACTCAAAAGGCGGTGAAATGATAAATTTGTGTCTCTTTCTATTCGCTGATAAGATATACAGCCAAGTACACAACGTTCTAATGTAACTCCCAACGATACTTCCGGGTTTCTTCCCACCGCAGCCTCGATTTCGCTTTTAAAAATGGCAGCCGCGTGAAATCAGTCTATAGATCAGATTTGGTAGACGAGACCCACAGAACCAATCAGTTTTTACACTCTGAAGTCGGTGAAAAAAACAAGACACATGAGGTGTCTTTTTTTTAAACCATATTGTATGGGTGTGTGCATGCGTTGTTTGTTTGTTTGTTTTGATTTAAAAAAACTATTTGCTTTGCTTTGTGATTCAGTTTAACATGTTTTTTCTGCTTTGTTTGAGTTGATTTTCTTTGCTTTGCTTTTTTGTGTTTTGCTTTGTGTTTTAATGTTTTGTTTTGATTTCTTGTCTGGTTGATCAAAATAGTTTCTAAATTAAGGAGTGATGAAAAGAGATTCCATCTTTAAAAAAATCTAACACTTTTTTTTTTAACCCACTCTTTGTGTAACACTAAAATGAATAAATAAATAAATAAATAAATAAATAAATAAAATTTTTTATAAAAAGTAAATAAAAAACTTCTGATTGTTAAATAGAAAATATTTGGGAGGGAAATGTACAAATTATACCCCAGTTTCTAAAGACAAAACATTTTCTGTTATTATAATTATAATTATTGGGCTGCACGGTGGCACAGTGGGTTCCTCCTGGTGCTCTGGTTTCCCCTACAAGTCCAAAGACATATGATATAGGTGAATTGGGTTAGCTAAATGATCTGTAGTGTATGTGTGTGAATGAGTGTGTATGGATGTTTCACAGTGATGGGTTGCAGTTGGAAAGGCATACGCTGCGTAAAAATATACGCTGGATGAGTTGGCGGTTCATTGCGCTGTGGCGACCCGATTAATAAAGGGACTAAGCCGAAAAGAAAATGAATGAATGTATTATTATTATTATTATTATTATTATTATTATTACTATTATTATTATTATTATTATTATTATTATTATTATTATTATTATTATTATTATTATTATTACTATTATTATTATTATCATTATTATTATTATTATTATTATTATTACTATTATTATTATTATTATTATTATTATTATCGTCTATTCTGTTTAGTTTTGGTTTGACTTAAAATTGTGTTTTTTATTTATTTTATTTATTTTTTAATCAATTAATAAATTTTTGAATATATTTATTTATTTGTTTATTTATTTGTTTATTTATTTATTTAGTTATTTTGTATACCTTATTTTTTAATTATTTATTTTTTATATTGATTATTGTTTTTCATCTTGTTTTGTTTGGGGGTATTTTATGTTTTGCTTTTTTGATTTGTTTGGGTTTGTTTTGTGTTACATGTTTTTGTTTTTTGTCTTTTTTGGTGAAAAAAAAATTTATTAAAAATATTATTTTATGAAAAAAACTAAAAGTAAAGGCAAGGCTATAGAAAGCTCAATTTTAAACATTTTGAACATGTTTTCTCTGTAACTACTGCTCAAATGCACTTTAAATATTATTTTTACAGTGTAAATGTAAAATTTGTGTGCTGTGAATGACATTTTCCCCCATATTTTAATACACTTACACACATATCCTGTATTGCTTCACTATTATTACTTAAAAGCACACTGTAAATTGAATTTATAGTCATGTCGAATTTCCGACTGTAATCTAATCAAAATAACAGTACTTTCATAGTACCTGCAGTTCTTTTTATCTCCCGAAATGTGTTTGCTAATCATATCAACCCATTAAATGAGTCATAACTGTCCAAAGAACGAATCTGTTGAATATGTGGCCTGTTGCTTGTTTTTTTCACCTTTATGCTCCTCGCTCTGTGTTTCTCTCTCAGTGAAGGAGCAGTTCTTGGGCTTGTAGGTGGCTGGAGTTTTGCCAATCACGGCTGGAAGACGGAAAGAAAGGAGGGAGAGAGGGAGGGATAGAAGATAAGAGCGAAGATCTTTACATTGGACTCTGCTGATGCGCAGAAAATGGTGGGTTGACGCACACACACACCGCTTCGCACAATGACAGATAAACGTGCACGGACTCATTATAAAGCAACAAGAGCACATAGCCTTGTGTTGTGTGGAGCGATCTGCTGTTATTGACTGAATCCGAGAACTTCTTTCATTGATTTTATTTTGAAGGGATCTATTGTGGGTTTCTGTGAGATGGAAGTGACTGAAATAATTATTGTTAGTCATTCGACTGCAACACGGGCTTGTTGGAAATATGCGCTTCAACCTACATTTTTGTCAAACTGCAAAACATACAACATACAATGTTTTTTTTTGTTGTTTTACGTTTACAGTTACATTTAGCAGAAGTTTTTGTCCAAAGTGACTTACAATTGAAGAGGTATTCAGAAATTCCAAAAAAAAAAGAGGCAATACATACAAGAAGTGCTATTCAAAGTAACTTGTTTGCAGAGGTGGGTAGTAATGAGTTACATTTACTTCGTTACATTCACTTGAGTAAATTGCTGGGTAACCTGTACTTTTACTCAAATAAATTATTAGAGAAAAATCATTACTCTTACTTCTCTAGATTTGGCGGCGTTCTTCAATTCCTGTCAAATGATAATAAATATTATTCATTTGACTTGTTTGCAAATATCGCAAGGCGTCGTATTGGAGAGGTTATGTTGCATAATTTCCCTCATTTAAATAATTCTTAAAAATGTTTTGAAACATTGTCGGTTTTTATTCCTTTTTCTGTCATTTATTGTTTATTTGCGGTATATTTTATTAATTTGATGTCAGTATAGAGAGAGAGAAGCAGATTTGACCTGTCAGTGGGTGCACATGGCTCCTGAATAGTATAAAAGAAATAGTTTTTTATTTCAATTGTCTTTTTTTACTTTAACCTATTGAAAAGAAACAGTGTATAAAAGTGTCATAATATTGTTAAAAATTTTATTATGTTTTTTTTTTGTCGCAGCTATTTATGTGATGTGGGTAAATGATGTGTATCAATCTCATCACCACCGCAAGTATATGTCAAACCTGTGGGAAGCACTGTAAACACATACTGTATACAGTTGAAGTCAGAATTATTAGCCCCCCTTTGAATGTATTTTTCTTTTTTAAATATTTCCCAAATGATGTTTAATAGAGCAAGGAAATTTTCACAGTGTGTCTGATAATATTTTTTTCGTCTGGAGAAAGTCTTATTTGTTTTATTTTGGCTAGAATAAAAGCAAATAAAAAATTTTAAAAGCCATTTTAAAGTCAAAATTATTAGCCCCTTTAAGCAAATTTCTAGTCGATTGTTTACAGAATAAGCTATCTTTATACAATAACTTGATGAATTACCCTATCCTAACCTAATTAATCTAGTTAAGCCTTTAAATATCACTTTAAGCTGTATAGAAGTGTCCTGAAAAATATGTAGTCAAATATTATGTACTGTCATCATGGCAAAATAAAATAAATCAATTATTAGAGTTATTAAAACTATTATGCTTAGAAATGTGTTGAAAAAATCTTCTCTGTGTTAAACTGAAAAAAATAAAGAGGGTGGCTAATAATTCAGGGGGGTTAATAATTCTGACTTCAACTATGTATTTATATATATATATATACATATAAAATTGGACTTCGGATGTAAAAAAATGTTGAAAAAAACTATTTTGTTATTACTATTCTAAAAAAAAAGATACTATTACAAAAAGTTGAATGAGATTCTAATCAGTTAGCAAGTTGCAATCTATATTGTAGTAATTGGCTTCACGTTACAAAAGATCATTATGAATATGAAAATTGGCTGTCGTAACAAAGAGCACAAAGCAAATTCATTCTCTTGTGGCTTATCCATTCCTCAGGGAAAGAAGAGAAGACACACTTGAAACAATGTGTGTAATAATTTCATCAGTGTGTTTGGAGAAAAAAGGGGTACAGGAAAGACCAAAAGGGGAATAGTCAAATAAAGCTAAAAAAAGAGATGAGAAAGAAGGAATAATATCAGAAGTAAGAAGTGTCCGTAAGTACAAGAGGGAAAAAGAGGGCAGGAAAAGTGAGAGAACGGCAGGAAAGGCCTCTAACAAATCTGATCAAAAGCTCCCAAATCTCATGGGTCCCAGAAAGAAGGCAGGCGAGGCTGGAGTACATCACTGAGAAGCTGGAGACTGAAAAAGAGAAGGTTGAAAGAAGTAAAAGTGAAGCAGGAACAAAGTGAGGAGAAAATGAGACTGGATGAAGAACCGCTTGCTAACGATCGACACTTTTCAGACTTCAACAAGGGATGTTTTCTCTTTTAGTGCAGGGCTGTTTCTTAGACTGAAATTTTAAGGGTTTATATAAACAAAAACATTCTGTGAATACTTTTATTTTGGTCTTGTCTGACGTGCAGGGTTCATTCCAAATGTGTATTTAAGTATTTACCCAAGACGAGTAGCATAGAGGTAATACAAATTCCAAGCAAGCATGCAATTAGTGGCAAATTTGTGGAAAATTCACGAGGCAAAAAACATCCGGATGCAATGCATATATTTTCTTTGCATTTCGTTTAAAGTCAGCCATATGCTTATTAATCATTTATACTCTAAGAATTGTTCAATCTTTACCCTTAAACAACGTAAATAATACAAAATCGAATAAATTGTTCTTTTGTGATTTTGAAAGTTTTCACAAAAATGACCAAACTATCCTGTATTATGCATTCCAAACCAGCAATTGGCGATGTCACTAACTAACATACTCCCGTTTTTCCTGGCAGTCCCCCATATTTTAGACCCATCTTTGTTCTGACTCCCGGAAACTCCTGAAATTTACCCATACAACACCTCTCCCACCCCCTCCGGGTCCCGGATTTTCAGAGTCAAATGTTGGCAGGTATGCTAACTAGCACACTACTATCATTTACTAGCACATTATAATAAAGTTGTTACTTAAAAACACACTCAAATGATACCAATAATATTAATATATAATAATAATACTTATTTACTTACTCCCAGGGCCGTTTAAATCCAACTTGATATTTAGCCGCTCCATGTTGGTGTTTCGTAACATTAAATTTTTACAAGGTGCGTCATTAGTCCAACACTCAACCCCTAACCTGGAGGACTAGGACATACGCACACACACTACAGACAATTTTAGCTTACCCAAATCACCTACAG
The DNA here is from genome assembly GCF_903798145.1 of Danio aesculapii. NCBI lineage: Eukaryota > Metazoa > Chordata > Actinopteri > Cypriniformes > Danionidae > Danio > Danio aesculapii. Next base: position 15,607,903 of record NC_079456.1, on the reverse strand, counting down.
TGCATGTCTTTGGACTTGAGGGGGAAGCCAGAGCACCCGGAGGAAACCCACGCAAAAAACGTGGAGAACATGCAAACTCCACACAGAAATGGCAACTGACCCAACTGGGGCTCACACCAGCGACCTTCTTGCTGTGAGGTGACATCGCTACCCACTAATAATAATAATAATAATAATAATAATAATAATAATAATAATAAGCAAAACTTGTTTTAATTCTAGCTAGTTGTCAAAATATACTGTACATACTTACATTACATTAAAACTGTATAGACATTAATACAAACAAATACACAACCAAATTACTGAACAATGAACAATGAAATAACATAAATATGAACAAAAGAAATCGAAAAACAGGAAGATATTCTGTAATAGAGGAAAACTTTCTTTAAATACCTGTTTTTTGGTCTTGTCTTTTGCTGAGTTCAAACCAAATGTGAATTTACGTATTCGCGTGAGTGCGTACAATTCAATGCAAGCGCACGAATACGACTCAACTATGTCAATTATGCACAAATAAAAATCAAATCAGCTCAAGTACAAAATTTGAATGACGCAGAAATCTAGAGCCTTTAAAGACCTTTTTTTCGAGATTTTAAACATTTTCGCACACATTAATAAAAATTCTATATTATGCAGGACAGACCAGTAGGTGGCGATGTCACTTTGTAAAGAAACACTATTAGCACTTCGTTAGGACATTGTAAGGCGTTACTATTTATGGGCATGTTTACAGGGCATGTTTTTGTTTGAAATGACGTCACACCAGCTTGTTTTTCTATTTTGCTGGTAGTATATTGGCCCGTAAGGTGTTTGAGTGGATTGTTTCTTCACTGCTACGACTGCTAATGTGCTGTAATTGCAAAGGTGTTGTAGTGGTTATTGCTGTGTTTAGTTCTTTTTTTTCTTTTGGCATTTTTGCCTTTATTAGATAGGACAGTACTGAGACAGGAAGCGAAGTGAGAGAGAGAGAGAGGGGGGTAGGGTTGGAAAATGTTCCTTGAGCCGGGATTCGAACTCGGGACGCCCTGAAGTGCTACTGCACCAAATGCCGGCGCACTATCCACTAGGCTATTGCGCCAACAGCTGTGTTGAGTTCTAAATGTTTTCTGTGCAGTTATTAGGGTATCTGGAGTGGTTGTTGGCTTACATGTCATTAGCTATGTTTCTATCCACCGATTGTTATGCACATTTTTGAATACAGCAAAAAATAAAAAAGCTTAACAGAATGCCAAGATGTTTTTAAATTTTGAAAATATGCTAAACCAATCCAATAATCCATAGCAAATTCCTTATTTATTTTTGATATTTGGTGCCACTTTTTAGGGAAGTGATGATGTTTGGTTTAGTTTATTTGTTTACAGGGTCAATGCACATTAAAAAACATTACTGTAAAATGTGCCAGAATTAGCCAAAAATTACTGTTTTTTTTTTTTGTCTGTAGACCCCTTACAGAATGTTAAGAAGTCGCACCTAAAATAGAAGCAAAGCATAATAACATAGAATAGACTATCATATATAAAATACAATACAGAAAAAGCAAAAAACAAAAACAGATTGACGGCAGCAGAAGAGGACAAAAAAAGCCAAAGACAAACAATACAAATAAGTGTCAAAAATACAGTACTAATGCTATCAATGCTGATTTGTCAATAATCAATTTTTTTAACATGAAACTGAAAAGAATGAAAAGTAAGTGATCTTCTAGTTGTTGGTGGGATGGAGTACTTTTCCCTAGCAGCTTTCTCTGAAAATACCAACTGACTGAATTAACTTTTTTTTTTCGAGGAATAATACAATCCCCTCTTTCACCACCCCTAGTAGTTCGGTGAGCAGTCACTCTTAACTTTCACAAACTGATTTAGTGGTAAAGTTGGGTTATGTAATGTCTGAAACAGTAAACAAACATGTACATATTTAATAAACATTTTTAAAGAGATTTTATTCTCTTTGACTTGTTGGATGGAAATATCTTTTATTTGCAAATATTTTATGCGATATTTCAGTTTTGCGCATAAATCTAATATGCATCTTTTAATGTAAACAACTCTTGTCAAATTTGAGTTTGTAATTAGCTCAGGTGATAGGAGGTTACTGAGGTTTCTGAGGTCAATTTGATTGGTTGTGTATGTGTGTGTACTGGTTTTGATGGTTTACAAAGATTTCATTTGAATGTGGATTAGGTATGACCTAGGTATTACACTGTTGAGCTGGTTTATGAAGACTTGTCCTGTGTCTTTGTCTTTCAAAGCTTAAAAACGATACATAACTTGGTTTTTACATATTCCAAATTTCCAAAGGTCTCCTATAGGGTTCGATTTAAGGCTAGGCAATATAATAAGCAGCTTGTACATTATAAAATACAGTAGTCAACATTTGAAGTGGTTCAAAACTGTTCGTCAAAGTTGGCCTAAAACTATTCCGCAACACCCATTCTTGTCCTAGGACAATTTTGAAAAACCTTTTTGACCTACTTCAAATGTTGACCACTGTATGTTATGCTAATTGAGAGTCCTCAAAAACCACCAAAAAAAGTATGTGCATGTATACAATACAAAGGAGCGTTTCTCTTGATTCCATTGATTTGATCGGACAGTCCCAATCCCGTCCCCACTTCAATCCATTCACTATAATTAGTCCCTTAATACATGACGTCATTGGTTGTTAAAGCCATTAAACCATTTGCAATTCTCGTCTTCTACATCCTTCCGTCTGCTTTTTTCCCCCCTCGTATGTCCACACCTTATGTTCAGCGTCCCAATCCTTAGTAACCCTTCAGCACTTGTTCTTTGGCTTCTGTCATCGTAAGTATCCTCCCCATAGTGCTCTCTGTTTCTCTCTCCGTCCCTCGCTCTCGCTTTTCGTCCTTTGAAGTGTAAATCTCTTCAGCAGGACTCCTGGCTAATGAAGCTGCTGTCTTGCTGTAATTAGAAGCATCTTGGGTTCCCTCGACGCGGCTGTGGTGTGGAGAGAGAGGAGAAAATACATCACAGAAACAAAGAGAGGCGATGCACTGATATTCACAATAGGCCGCAGTCTGAAATATGATGCGGGATTCGCACAAATGAAACAACCAATAGTCAATAATTGCCTTTTTTTTTGCCAGAAAGGTGGGCGGAATTTTTTTTCAGTATGGAGATGGATTGGGGGTGGCTATTATCTTAAATGAGACTTTCATCTGTGGCGTTGAAATGCATGAACGCCTTTGGAAAGCTTCTATAATGGCTAAAATCACACCTACGGACGTACAAAGAATAGAATTGATGGACGGAGATGCCTGTGCTTTTGATGTTTCATAACCTGGCCCGTTTTCTGGCTAATAGGAATATGAATTCTTCTGAAATATCGGAGTACTCAATGTTGAGTGCAGTAATTTTTTTTTTAATCAAATGTACAGTTCAGACAAAATAGACTTTGATGGGAGCATTTACCCTAAGATGAGAACTGGTGTTTTTTTACTCAAACTTATTTTGCTGGTTCTCCTGACAAATCATTTGGTCGTAATGTTAACTGATAGTGGTGCATCTAGCTACTACATTCTATAAATATTAGATGATTTATTCATTTTTTCTGGAGGTTTGGATTGATTTATGAGCAGTGTTAGTTTGGGATTAGTACTATATACTTAATACTATAGTACTTCTTAATAATTTAAATTTAATTTACTATATATTTTTATCCATTTAGTATGATTTATTTAATTATTTATTTGACGTTTGATTTATTTGACGTTTGATTTATTTGACGTTTGATTTATTTGACGTTTTCATTTCTTTTCTCATTATTAGTGACATGTTTTTTATGCTTTAATAAATGTCAGTACTTAATTAATAAGATATTTATTTTACATAGCATAAATGTAACACTTTTTTTTGCCTTTTTAAGAATAAATCTTGTATAATTCTTTTGTCTATTTCAGATGTACTTGGATTATATATTTGTATATAATAAAAATCATATAATTTACATGTAAGCTTTAAGTTTTTAACTTTAAGGTTTTCATATATAGAGAAAGATTATCAGAGGTTTTTGTTGATATTGACATGATAGCATGCAGATTTGTCACATGCACATCCATGCTCTATTGGGTTGAGTTCTGATGATTGTGGAGGCCATTTGAGTACAGTAAACTCATCGTTTTGTTCAACAAACTAGTCTGAGATGATTTGCGCTTTATGACATGATGTGTTATCATGCCGGAAGTAGCCATCAGAAGATAAGTACACTGTGGTCATGAAGGGATGGACAAGAACAGCTAGGAACAGGAAACTGAGGCTACAATTCGCACAGGCTCACCAAACATGGACATCGGAAGATTGAAAAAAACGTTGCCTAGTCTGATGAGTCTCGATTTCTGCTGCGACATTTGGATAGTAGAGTTAGAAATTGGCATCAACAACATGAAAGCATGGATCCATCCCACCTTGCATGAACGGTTCAGGCTGGTGGTGGTGGTGGTGTGGGATATATTTTCTTGGCACACTTTAGGCCCATTAGTACCAACTGAGCCTCACAGCCTGCTACAGCCTTTCTGAGTATCGTTGCTGACCATGTCCATCCCTTTATGACCACAGTGTACCCATTTTCTGATGGCTACTTCCAGCAGGATAACGCGCCATGTCATAAAGCGTGAATGATCTCAGACTGGTTTCTTGAACATGACAATGAGTTCAATGTACTCAAATGGCCTCCACAGTCACCAGAGCTCAATCCAATAGAGTTCCTTTGGGATGTGGTGAAATGGGAGATTCGCATCATGGATGTGCAGGCAAAAAATCTGCAGCATGTCAATGTCAATATGGACCAGAATCTCTAAGGTATATTTCCAATACCTTGTAAATCTATGCCACGAAGGATTAAATCATTCTAAAGGCAAAAGGGGGTCCAACCTGGTACTAGTAAGGTACTAGTTTTAGGTACTAGCTTTCTGGACTTGTAGAACTGCGCATTGATGAATTGCTCTTCAGTGTTTGGACTCTTAGCAGTGAATATGAATCCACACTGAACTGAACTTAAACTCTGAAAACTGAACTGATACTGTTTCAATTCACTATTATCTATTATGCTTTGACACAGTCTACATTGTAAAAGCGCTATAAAAATAAAGATGAATTGAATTGAATTTATATTTAACAGATTTTTTTATACATTTATTTAACTTGTGATTGCTTTTCTTTCAAAAAAAGTAATATATTGTGTCCTGAACAATCCTTTTAAGTGTCATGGCTTTGCTCCTGAGTGAGGCGAAAGTGTATATCACAGTAATTACACACAAAATGGACCTGCTTTTTATCATCACATGTACACTCTATTAAATTTCAGTGTGTTAGTAATAAATATTCATGACAAATAGAAAAATCGAGCTGACAAAACACAAGCCTTCCAAAGACAGTCTCCAAGGACAAGACACTTTGTGAAAAAACATTATTAGTGTGAGAAATCCTCTTGTCCCACAGAGGAAAGGACAGACAGTGAAAATGAATCAATGTAGTTTGGATTCAGAACATTGTTTCCCATTATGACATAATCCCACTGCTGTCGATGCCAGATCGCGGTTGTCTTTGCAGTCTAATGCCTGGATGGAGATCAAACACATCCGAGGTGAATCGTTCCCAGAGATTCTTGAAAATAACGTCCTTGCTAAGGAACACAAACCCAAAATAATGTTTAATGGGTCAGATGTTTGTCTTCTGTCATCGTTTACTCACCCGTGTGAAGTTCCAAACCCATTAGAATGGCGTTTGTCATTTAGAGCACAAATGAAAATGTTTCTAATTAAATCTGAGACATTGTTGTCTGTCTGTTGAAAGTCTGATCACCCAAACTTTCAGAACAGGCTCATTAGAAATACAGTCTTTTTGTGAATCTGAAATGTGTTACTTGTGACTTTTTGCTCTATGGTTAAGATACAACTAGTTCTTATAAACATCCATGAGAATGTAGGGCTTGTCATAAAGATCATCTAGAAAACCACTCACCTAAACCCAACTAATAGTGTTTTTCGAAAGCAAATGTAAAAGAAAATGCACAGCGACCACAGAGTTTTACCTTGATTTTGCATTACTTTTATCTTCTTTGTGGAATTGCGCTTCATCGGACTCAAAACCGAGTCCTTTGCATTAAAAGTACAGCACTATACAAGGTGAGCAACCGAGCAAACTGACCTCGCCAGAAAAGCTGTCCAAATGTAGATAGATAGGTCAGGCAAATGTGTTCAATTAGGAGTTTTAGACATCGTTAAGTTGTTTTGTGGTATTTATATGGTGTTACGCAAAGAACTGCATGGAAACAATCTTTAATTTGTTGATAATATGTCCCTGTAAATATCATTAATGTGAAAAGGAACAAAACTGTTAGTGTCATATTGCCAACTAGTGTTCATTTAGCCTAGAAACTACATGTTGAAGTACGTTTTGTGGTGTTACAAAAATCAGCCACTTCGAAACATTCGTACAGAGTAATGCTATTGCTTTATTTGGTGGCAGATTAAATTTTAGCTTTTATTCACATCGAAACGTTTATCAGAATTACAATATTCATATTTAGTCATGGCTGCGTAACCATTTATACAGTAATTTTGCAATGTAAATGCATTCATTTTACCTATGGGATGGAATTGTAAATATAAAAGGAATGAGCAAAAATTTAACCTGTCGTTTATTGGGTTTATCCATTTATGACCCTAAGTTTTTCATATTATTTATATATATATATTATATACAATGGCTTGGAAATCGATTTAAGGGGTAAATAAGTGATCTCAGTTAGACTATTTCTTCATTGTTTTGATTTTATTTTTTTTTTACATTTCACATTTTCAAATAGTTTTATCTCTGCCAAATATTACTTATATACTCAGTTTTCAGATGATGTATAAATTTCAAAAACCCTTGACACTCAGTTTTGTGGTCCAGGCTCACATATCACAAATATGCTTATTTAAATGAGAACTGATATAGACTACTGATGAAAATAGAACAAATTTACACCACATATACACATTTTTTTTTCTTTTTCCGGATAAGACTTGGACAAGCGAATGAGCGATTAACTTGTCCAAAGGAAATAGTTGAAATAAGATTTATGTATAGCAGCATTTCCTCCCACTGTTGACTTGAAGCAAATCAAACACAATTCTGCGTGACATTTTTCAATAGTATTTCGATAAGCTCAACTAATGCAAACAAGCACTGTCACGTTGAATGACAATAACCACAGCAGACGCTCTACTGTTGATGTAATGTTTGCTGTGGGTTCCTCTATTTTGGCTCCATGACTGATTTCTTAATAATGTTTTATGAATACGGCACAGGCCTACAGGTGGCCCACAGATGACAGGGGAGCCGTAACGTGATTTCTTTCATGATCATCACGAGGACTGTGGTGTTGGCTGGGTGACAAATTACATTTTTCACTTTCATTTTATAGCCCAAAGGGTCTAAAAACTGGGTAAAAGGGACGTGAATAGAAAACACGGTTGAGATTTGAGGAAAGGAATGCATTTCTGTGTACTCCTGCCGTGTCCCGAGTGTTTCCTAATTATTTCATCTTTAATATTAATTAACACATTGAAATGCTTGAACTCATTATGATACGCTTGTGGATAAACAGAATACAGAAGACCGACCAAAAAGCACATTCCATGAATTATTGTTCACTAATAATCTTTCCTCCCCTCACTCAGCTGGAAAAAATCACATATAAACATTGATCATTTAACAGTCAATAATTTTGCAATGTAAATTCATTCATTCTACCTCTACGCTTAATTAAACAGCCTGTGGAAAACATTCAAATTTGGTCATGGAAGCTCAACCATTTTATATAATTGTAAAGTTTGTTTTTGATATAAAGTTTAACCACAAAAGCAATTTATTCTGAAAATTGTTTAAATAAAATTTCAAGGAAAGAATTTAGTTGTTTTGAATCAAATAATGAAAAGATTTGACTGAAACGAATGATTCATTTATGAACGGGGTGCAAAATCTTTTTCTTATAAAGGGCCAAAAACCTAACTTGCTTGAGGACTGTGGGCCGAAGTTAAATATACCAAACTGTATTACATTAAATTTGCTCATTTGTTTGCTTATTATTTAAAAATAACCAGAAAAATGTTGCTTTAAAATATAATAAAAGATGATGCAGTATAATGTTTAACGTTTTATAATCAACGTATTATAGTAAAAACATAAATAATGCCATTTATAACACAACAGAGCTCAATACTGTATACACTAGTCGAGCTGTTCCTGCCTTTGCCTTGATTTGCTCACCAAGCACATTGTGCTCACTTGTACATTGTCCTCCATCTCAAGTGATTCATATGAAACATTTAATTGTAGTTGGCTTTTTGTAGCTCTTCAATTAAACAAACAAATGGCTATACATTAAATGCGAAATGACGATCTCTGTCAAAGGCATTCGCCCCAACCAACTCCCCATCATTCTTCGTCTTTTAAATGGGATAGCGGGCCTAACCAAATGTTACCATGGGCCAACTTTGGCCCGCTGGCCCTACTTTGGACACCTCTGATTTACTGTCTATGTTTTTGTGAATCTGAAATGGGTTACTTGTGATACTTTTTGCTGTTTGGTTAAGATACAGCTAGTTCTTGTAAACATCCATGAGAAGGTAGGGCTTGTCATAAAGATCATCTAGAAAACCACTGACCTAAACCCAACCAATAGTGTTTTCGAAAGCAAATGTAAGAGAAAATGCACAGTGACCACAGAGTTTTACTTTGAGTTTGCATTACTTTATCTCTTTTGTGGAATTGCGCTTCACCGGACTCAAACCCGGGTGCTTTGCAGCAAAAGTACAACACCATACAAGGTAAGCAACCGAGCAAACTGACCTCGCAGCAAAGTTGTCCAAATGGGTATAGATAGGTCAGGCAAATGCATTCGATTACAAATCATAGACATCATTAGGTTGTTTTGTGATATTTATTTGGTCTTACGCAAAGGTCTGCATGAAAACAATCTTTAATTTGTTGATAATATAACACAATGGAGTTTAATACTGAATACACTAGTTGAGATCCTCTTGCCTTTGCCTTGATTTGCTCACCGATGTCTTGTGCATTGTCCTCTATCTGTTAAGGTGTTGCTAGGTGGTTGCTTAGGGGTTGCTAGGTGATTGCTAGGGTGTTCTGAGTGGTTGTTAGGCAGTTTCTTAGACATTGTTAGGTGGTTGCTAGGTGGTTACTAAGGTGTTCTGAGTAGTTGACAGGCAGTTGCTTACATAAATTAGCATTATTCTAGTATGAATTAGCATGTTGCTAGTATGATTAGTATATTTGTTAGTATGTTTCTAAAATGGATTAGTATATTGTTAGTATGGATTGGTATATTAACATGAGTTGGTGTGTTGTTACTATGTCCAATGTAAAGTCAATGGCAGTTTTTTTTTACAATGAAAGTCTATTGGACAGTTGCTAGGATGCCGTAAGTGGTTGCTAGGGTGTGGCTAGTAAGTTGAAAGGTCATCAGTGATTGGCAGATTGATAGTCTGAGTTAAATGAGCCCAACCTTAAGTCTGTATGACAGTCTTGCGCAAAGTTATGAGGTCACAAAGGTCCTAATGTTAAATCAATGGGACTTTTTCGAATTTTCCGGGTCAGTTTTTGGAAAACCGTAAGTTAGATCAGTTAGAAAAGATATAGCAACTTAATTCAGTATAGTTTGAAGGTTTGGAGTTAGTTTGGTGGTTGTAGTATGAACGATCTAGAAGGAGATGCATTCTTAAAATAGTCTAAGAAGAAGAAGACAACGGAAGAATAATACGTTTATGTAGTATAACAATATGTTGGCTTTCTTAAGCCACCATAATTATAATTTCAGAGCTCACACTTAGATATTGTTTGACAAATGTTAGCAGGTTTGGCATGCTGTCCCAGGAGAGAACCCTGAGCTCAGAGATAGTTGAGCCCAGGGCTCCCTCCTGGTCAATAGAACATGTAAGGAGATCAGGTGGTTCTCGAGAGCTCCCCGTGGAGAAAGGGTGGATGGGGGGTTTCTCCAGAAAACGAAGATAAGAGAGTAGTACTAGCTAGGCTACTTATAGTGAGTTTGGATTAATCTGATTGGCTAACTAATGATTGTAGATGGGTGACCAGCTGCAGTCAATCTTATCATGTGCTCCTCTCAAAATTACTTTGTGAAACTTCACATAAATTTTAAGATAGGAAGGTAGGATGTGTTTGTGCCCTTTTAGAAGCATATTTTTAAATTGTCATTGTATGGAAAAGTGTTCCTCTCAGGAACAAAAAGAATCCAGTGAAAAATGTTCAGAATGAGTAAATCATTACTGAAATGTTCATTATCTGGGTAAACTGTTCCTTTAATTGAACACATTGGCTGCCTGGACTTATGTTTGAGATTTGTTTTGGCTGTCGAGACATGTTTGTGGGTAAACACATTAATTCTGTGTCATTTTAGAAAGAGCAGGAGGCTGTGAAATGCTCTGTTGGAGTCGTCTGTCTGTTCGAAAACACCAGCTAATGTGTTTGGTCTCCAGTTCTGGTTAGCGCTAGTGCTAAAACTCAACATTTTTTGCCATATCCCCCCATCGGTGTTATAAAACAAATGTTCCATGAAATGTATTAAAGGAAACTCATAGTGCATTGTTAATATCCTGTGACTCTCTCAGGATGTCTTTAGCCACCAATGCTAACTCAACCATACACTAAGTGAAGTTTAGTTATAAACAAGTTTCGAGAGGATCACGTGCTTATGATTGCTAGCGGCTGGATCCGCATTATCCAATTCTCAATGCACCAATCAGACGACTCCTAAGCTACTACAAATACCCTGGGTTACGCACCACTGCTATCTTCGTTTTGAAGAATCCCCCCCATCCACCCCTACTCCTCCTTCTTCCTAGATGGGTGACACGGTGGCCCAGTGCTTAGCACTGTTGCCTCACAGCAAGAATGTCTCTGGTTCTAGGCTTTACCAAACCAGCAGACATTTCTGTGAGGAGTTTGCATTTTCTCCCCGTGCTCACGTGGGTTTCCCCCGGATTTCCCGGTTTCCTCCCACCGTCCAAAAAACATGCAACATAAGTTAATTGACTAATCCAAACCGGCACTATAGACATGCTCCTAGTAATGGTTATCTCTCAAGAGCAATCACTGGCTGTTCATTGGTTATTACAGCGGGGGAGTTCTCGAGATCTACCTGAGCTCAAACTCCCTTCTCGCCTTGCAACGGGAGGGAGCCCCGGGCTCGAGGATCTTATGAGCTCAGGGCTCTCTCCCGGGACAGCATGCCAAACAAGCTTATAATTAATCATCAGCTAAGTGTGAACTCTTGAAATTCTGTCAGGAGATGTATGGCTTCTGAGATTACAGTTTACCTCAGAAAACTGAAAATTCTAGCATAAAGTGTTACTTTTTCAGCTTCGGACTGATTTGTAATTTAAATTAGCCCAATTAGCTTAGCTTCAGTTAGTTAGCTAGTTCATTTACTGTATATCATACACAGTCATTGTTTCGATGCTGCTTCATACAGAAATACTACTTGTGATCACTTTAAACTAGAAATGAGAGAACTGTATTATCTCACACTAAAATTGCCAGAGGGTTAGCACGCTTAGCTAGTTCTTTAGGCTGTAGAAGGCTTCAGGAGCTCAGCAGGCCCAGGGTTGGCTTTCATGTAAACAGTTTCTTTGAATCCTTGCCTGAAGGCCTCTAAGCAAGTGTTTTGAGAAACGAGTTTTGGCGGGTAGGCCCTACGGTAATAATTTGGGTACGAATAAATTGGGATTTTTATTAATGCCCTGTGTGTATACATAGTCATTTCATAGGAGGAAAAGGGTCACAATTACACTGTGGTAAAAAAAAAACTCTCCAAACTCAAAAGTTTTCTCCCTTCACCTTTATATTGTGGACTGTTTCAGTGGGATGGTATAATCAAATGTTATCCATTTGCTAACTATATTTGCTTTTACACTAGATTACATGCTCGTCTCTGATTTCATTACAATGTTGAGACTAATGTATTCCTAGAATGGCTAAGCGGAAAAACATTTACTTCAGTTTTTGGTCTTATTTGAGAAGCACATGCAGCTTAAAAGGGATATTTTAACCAAAAATATAAATTATCTACTTGTTTCAAACAAGTTTTGAGCATCTGTTGAACACAAAAAATATATATTTAGAAGAATGTTGAAAACCTGTAACCATTAACAACCATAGTATTTGTTTCTTTCTACTATGGATAACAGTGGTTACAAGTTTCCAACATTCTTCAAAACATACTGATTTGGAACAAGTCATGTGTGAGTAAATGATGACAGACTTTTAATTTTTGGGTGAACAATCCTTTTAAACTGGCTGTTAAATAGTGTATTAAACAAGGAAGGAGAACCACTCAGTGTTTATTTGTTACCTTGATGATTTTACATTAGCAATGTCAAGTATTTATTTCTATTTATGTATCTATTTTTTCCTTCAGAGCAAAGAAATACTATTGTGGTAATGAACACGACTTTGGCTAACAAGGCTAACAAGAAGGGATTTTCATGGAACAGTACATATATCCTTGATAAATTATCCTGTATCAATGCTAACAAATGAGCGCTGCCTAAATGCGCATTTCTATCCAGAATTTTCCTTTGACTAATCAGACGTCTCTTTGTTGGCAGTATGGCTTGGATTGGACGTTGCCTAATTTGTATGGAAAGCTGTCTGTTATGTACCCAAACAGAAAGAGCGTATCTATTAGCATGCATTTCAAAGGCTTTTGTACTCTCCGGTTCAATGTTGTCCGTAGCTGTTAGCTTGGAGCATCTCTGCCCCAATTTCGTTATCTTTTTGAGCTCCCATTGTGGGCACGCTGCTTTGATCGCCGCCATGAACAAATTGCATGCTGTAACGCTGTTTAACTGGCTAGAATTGTCACAAATAGAAATCCAACCCCCTACCTGAACGGCTTCACCTCGGCGGACAAACAGCTGACAGTCGCAACTAAAAGGATTTTTTCTTTGTAACAGTAGGAGCTATTGATGAAGGGTCCCAGAAGCCAATCTCACAGTCCATGTTTTCAACATGCTCATACTCTTCTTGTCCACTCATGCGGAGTGAGAGGACCGTGTGTGAGGCTTTCCAATTCAGTCTCTATGGGAGTCAAGCTGCACTAGGATTGACAGCAGAGAAGAACTACAGAGCATCAGAAATTAGGAAACGCTGAGCTTTATGCAAACGAGAGATTTGTAACAGTCACTTGTTCAAGGTAATCAAGTTTTTACTTACTGCTTGTATGTGCTGTGTAGCTTTAGATTAGTTCCAAAGGGATTTACATATTTCCATTGAGAATTGATTGATGCCTTAAATCATGGGTAAAGGCATGGTTGACCTAAAAATAGATTTTTTTTTTCTTAAGTGTAAAGTTAAAGATGATTTAGTAACACTTTACTTAAAGAGGTTGTTCATACGACTGCCATGACCAGTGTTAATTTTGACAGCAAATTTTGATTTAGTTTTAGTCTTAGTCTTTTGACTAAAATTCCATTTCGTTTTAGTCATATTTTAGTCTTCTGAATCATTTTAGTTTTAGTCTAGTTTTAGTTGACTAAATTTCACAAGATTTTAGTCAACTTAATCTACTCTATATTTAGTTTACTGAAACATATTTGGTTTAATTTAAGTGTAATTTAAATAAATATTATATAAATTTATTTATATAAAATATTCAAACTTAAATTGAAATAAAACAGTCTCATTAAAATACGGATAAAATAGCTTTTCCATTGAAGATAAAAAATTATATACACATTGTTTATTTATATCAAAAGTAATATATAAAATTATGTGTCAGCAAGAACAGTAGACTACTGAAAATGTAGGACTTTGCAATTATTTAGCAAACTCTTTATTTTAACGTGGTAAACTACTAGCATTTTAACCAGTCTGTTGAATGGTTTCATGCAATTAAATCTTGAAAGGGCTTAAAGTAGTCTAGCTCCACTTTGCAATGTCAGTCTATAGCTATCATATATAAATATCAAATGAATATGGAGATTTTTATGCATGCTTATGTCAAATGTCATTAGCTCAGTTATGCTGTTTTAAATGCAAAAAGGACATTGTTTGAGATGTCTTTATGACAATTGCGCATTATGTAACTTGTCATAAATCTGTAATAAACATGATGAGGCCATATATATATAGTTTTATTGAATATTGTTGAGCACTTTTTTCAGGGGAACAAATTGAATTATTCCCTAGTCTCTCATTAAAAGTGTCAGTAGTTAGTCAAAAATGTATAACAGAATATTGATATAGATATTGATTTGACATTGATAATGACATTTTAAAACCAAATTCAGTTTGTATTGTACCACTGTAGTTGAGGACAAGACAGACCCTCTAGTATTTCACTTTTTTTTTGTGAATTTGTTTTTTATACGGTAAAAATGACTGATTTTGTTATGGTAATTCCCAGAAATTTGCAGACAATTTTGCAATTAAACAAATATTATATGTACCTTATTTACCATATTAGGTAGCCTACTATGTTCGGTGGGCAATCAGACACAATGACAAAAATCATAAAAATAAAGCCTCTTTATTCTGGTCTAACTTTATTCAAGATCTAAAATGGATCTAAAATGGTAGGGATTATCCCAATGGAAGGTTGTATAACTATATTTTTTTCACTCCCCAGAGCATCTGACATCATGTACCTCACTCAGGACATGCGTTAGGGCTTCCCCTACCACAATACACCTAAAGCAAAGATTGGCGTAAAACTTGTCAATAGCAGGGAAGCGTTTTCTCTCGTTAGCTGCAGGGAAAGTGTTAAACGAAATCATTAGTTCATATCGATAATCATAATACCATCTTTACATGTAAAGCAGGTGAGATGTCTGCTGCGTATGCAACGTCTATATGTCATGTAAAACAATTAATTGCAAACAGAAAAAAATATCATTTGATTTATATGGTTTGGAATTGGATGTTTTATGAGATTATTTACACATTTTGTGTTTAATTAAGAATAGGATGGCGAAAATTTGTGACTTTTTGTTGATTTTGTGTTGGATTTTTCGCAGAATCTAAAAACTAGGCGGTCTGACAAGAGACATACTAATAATGCTATTATACAATTTATGTCACAATCATAATGACCTCATGACAATAATATTTATACAATTTTTGTCATCTTGGTAATATCAAGTTGAAGTTTATGATGTATTTGTCTTGCTCTCCTAACAAAGACATCTCAAAAAATGTCACCCTTCATTTAAAATCACATAACTGAGAGAATGGCACTTACAGTGATGACAGTTGTTAAAGGCATGCGTAAAATCACATTTGAATTCATGAAGTGTTATAAAGCTTGGATCTGTTACCAAAGAAAACATGGTTCTTGATTATCCATACAATACAAGTTTCAATTTGAAAGTCAAAAATACACATACAGGCAACACAACATGATTGCCTGTAGTTCTACCAGAAAGACCAGGGAGATAAATATATTATTGAGTTACATTTGTTTGAGTATTATTTGACAAAAGTATCAAATCAATACATAGGATTTCTTTGGCGGAGGTCCGTAGCTTGAATTGGAAGCATTTAGATCCACCTATGACTGCCAAGGATGAAGGCAGGGGCGCAGCCTACCCACCTGGACAGGGCCATAGTTTTTAGCAATGCATATTATTGATCAAATAATAGATTTTAATATATTTACAGAAGGATATTTACAAAATGTCTTCATGGAACTTGATCTATTTTCATTTTATGACAAAACTCATTTTAATAGTATGTACAGATCATTTTGACTTGTACAATGAAATGATGGCTATTCCCAAAAATATACCCATGCAGCATGAGAGTAGTTTTGTGGTCCAGCATCATGAAAAGATTTACAGAATTGAATCGAAGGTCATGTTATAATCAAATAAACAGTAGATTAAAATAATCATGAATATACAATACAGTGAATGTATCAACGTAGCCCTAACCGTCCCCTTTTTCGTTCTCTGTACTATAGCTTCTCTTTTTTCCCCCCCGTTTCTGTAATCTCATTTCCTCCCCTGACGTAATTTTAGCACCTAGCCTCTAGCACCTAGTACTGTTTATCATTACGTACCCTCCCTTTCCATCTGTCAGGCTTGTCTACTGCCATATCTGCATCACAGGGTCTAGCGCTGACCTAATGTTGTTAATTCAGGTGCTGATAGTTTCATTTCTCTCTGAGTTTGTAGAAAGATATGCCTGTTTCTGCTGCCATCAGCAACAACAGCGAGGAAATCCCGCTGATTCCTCTTTCAGATACAAGCCTGACTGTCACAGAGTGGCTTCTGAACGAATATAGTCAGGGTTTGGAGATGAATGTAAGGTTTTGTCACCTGAAGATGATGTAAAAGGAATCCCAGGATTCTGCAATATCTAAGTTTTGCTGAATATTCCTTGTGATACTGCAGCAAATCCTTTTTTTTTCTTGCCTGTAGCCTGCTGGTTTATTCCATTATAAACATTAAGGGCACTGTAAGGATCCATCTTAGGATTGATGATATGTGCTGCTGGCAGTTTTTTAAGATGTGACACTAGGGGTGTGCATCAGAGCGATTCAATGGTGGCGAATCACATTAGAATACATATAAACTACTCCATCTAATCTGTACCACTGCATTCTTTGAGTATCATTAATATGCATGTGTATGGAAATATTTTTTTCACCCTGAGAAAGTGTGCGTCACATCACAAAAATGAAAATTCTGCCATCATTTACACACCCAAAGGATTTCTTTGAGGTTCTTTTTTCTGTTGAACACAAATGAAGATATTCTGAAGAATGATGGAGAAAAGAACAGACAAGAAATATCATTCACTAATATATTGTGTGGTTTTTCACATTTAAACTTGTCAGGAAAACATATGATCTTTCTATGCACTTATTCTTTTGTTAGTGAATTTGGAGTCTTCTAAATGATTGCCTGCATGCACACGGTTAGTAATTTGGATAATACCTGGCAGCTAGCTTTCTGCAACTCTCACATGGTCACCCACTGAAGCTAAGCAGGGCTGAGCCCGGTCAGTACCTGGATGCGAGACCACATGGGAAAGCTTGGTTGCTGCCGGAAGTGGTGTTAGTGAGACCAAAACAGGGCATTCAACCTGTGGTCTGTGTGGGACCTACCGCCCCAGTATATTGATGGGGACTCAATACTGCTCAGTAAGCACTGTCTTTCGGATGAGACGAGGTCATTAAAAAATCCCAGGTTGTCCTTCGAAAAAGAGTAGGTGTTTAACCCCGTCATCCTGACCAAATTTGCCCACTGGCCTCTGTCTGTCATGGCATCTTAACAATCCACATATGATAATTGAGAGCTGGTCTGTGGTGTGCGGTATGGTGCAATATGGCTGCCGTCCCATCATCCAGGTGGATACTGCACACTGGTGGTGGATGAGGAGAGCTTTGAGTCTCTCAAAAAGCGCTATATAAATGTAATAATTATTATTGTTATTATTATTATACTAATAATAATACACATCCAAACCAGGTCCATATTAGGGCTTTCTGCACTCGCTTCGATTATGGCACCGGATCAAAAGACAAAGAAAGGAACTTTAGTGATAATGAACATGAGGTATTGCTGTCGGAGGTTGAACCCAGCCAAAAAAAAAGCCTAATGCTAATGTTAAAAAAAAATTGGATTTGTAAAAAAATACTGACTTTTCTGGCCAACCTAAAGCATCTGAACTGCCATTCGTCACTCTCTGCAAACATAATTGTGCGCTCACTTTGCAATCACTTCAAGAAGAACCAATTGTGCCATGCCTCCAAACACAAGGCGAGACTCAATAATCACCATTTATATAAGGATAGTCAACAATTGAATTGGATTAAAAACGTTTTTTAAATTTTGTGTTACAAACTGTCTGGCTCTAGACAGCCAGCAACATAAACAAGAGCCCACGCCGTCAATCAAATAATTGAAAAAATGAAAATGTATTAAAGTAATTTAAGCAAGCAAAATAAATAAATAAATAATCTTTCAAACAAACTAAAATTCTGATGCTGGAGGAAGATCGACCAGGCAGCCCAAGCCGAGCCAGAAAACGCAAGCTCCTCTTAATGGAACAAAATAGGGTTCTTTTTATAATGCACTCATCACCGGCAACACCTGTAATGCACTCCAGCCTGCGCACACAACAAATGACCTCAACACAAGAGCGCCATCTAGTAGGCAGCCCAGCAAAAGAAAAGAAAACGAAACCATAACAATTGTCCTAAGACAAGGAGTTTTATTCAATAGTTTTAGGACAGCTTTGATAAAAATCTTTTGATCTACTTCAAATTTTGACTACTGCAGATTATTTTCTATATCCTTTGTACATTTCACATGAAAGAAAAAAATGTGTGTATAAATGTTTAGTGAATACCAAATGACTTCCGATTTTTGTTCCTACTACCAATGGCTGCTGCTTTCCAACATTCTTCAGGATAACTTGTTTTTTGTTAAACAGAAGAAAGAAATTCGTAAAAAATTTGAACCGTGGTTGGTGAGGTAAGTTCAAAAAATTGGTGCACACACACTATTGATCACAAAGCAAAACTTTAAGTGCAGACAATGTCAAACAGTTCCGATAGCGACCATTTTGAGCATAGTTTCACTCCATGCTGAGAGCCATTCTCCAAAAATGAACTCCGATTAGAGAGTCTTTTAAACCAGAGACAGACATTCCATTGGTTTCTTAAGTGGAAGTGAAGCTCAGAGGGGGGCCTGGGCACCTGGCATGGGATCTGGCAGACAGGCACCAGGGACAATCAATCAGCACTTAAATAATTTGTCCCAAGCACTGACCTACTTTGGTGGAGTTCAGGACCATCATAAGCTGTTCTCGCCATCAGCAGGAGAGCATTAGAAATGTAGGTTGTTTTGACACCAGGTTGTGCTTAGTTGTACTTTAAAGGCCACTTTTAAACTTCAACTGAAACCTGAAGTGCCTTATGGGGGTCAAGTAAAATTGTAAGGAAGACCGGTTAAATGTGCTGTGTGTAAGTTTTTGACTCTTCTAAAGCATAATCATATTATAATATGTTTGTAGATGTTTAAGAAACATGGCAAGTGAACATTCTTGTTTATCCGAAAAACAATGCTAAAGTCAGATATTCTGCTTTGAAAATGTGAGTTACGTGCCAGAACGTCTGTCTTTGTTTCTGCCTTTAACCCGGCCAATGCCAGTTTAGCCAAGTATATTATATTTTTGCTCCCAGGGTTGCCTTGCCGGAAAACTGTGCATTTGATTAATTCAGTCAGGAAGGCTCCCAAAGTTTGCATCTGCGGTTAAAATCGTGAACTCCGATGACAGCGACAGAAATGAGATGCGGATTCAGATTTCCACATGAGGTGGTTATTAATTAACAAATAATATAAATATTACAAACATAATATTTAGGTGAGCAGGTTACATTGTAACTCTGTCTATTAACAACACACTACATGATGAGATTTGAAGTGATAAACCGCATTAGATAAAACACGACAGAAATTTAAATACAGCCATCCAGAAGCACAGAATATGTGCACTTACTGCACTCCCACAAAATGGTAAGGTTTACAATCTAATCAATACATGCTGAATCACTGATATGTTTTGGTTTGCACACAGTTCTAAAGTTCAATTTCAAATGTTTTTTTTATTTCAAGATCTGATGTAAACTATCTGGTGCTGTTTTCAGTAGTATGGCAATAAATATCATGTAAAATGGCATTCAAACTCACATTATTAGCATTTAGCTCTGAATAAAGCACATGAGCTGTACCTGGGGTGATCATTGTCATAGTTTTTTGTTCTTTAGCTGCAAGAAATAGAAGCTGTTTCTAAAATATAGATTTCAGATGTTGGTTAGGGCAAAAACTCCTTTTAATATGGAAAATATTCATTCTATCATGTGTCGTTGCTTTTATTTAGAACACGGTTTAAATCAGCCTTTAGGCTCCATGGTCAGACGCACTCCTGTTGATGTTGTCAATTTGGCAACCTGCGCTTTGTGTGTTGTGAACCAGAAGTTTAATACCTAGTTCAACCACTATGTGTCAAACTTACATACCCAACAAGCAGCGTGATGTCAAAACCGCATAAAAACTGTCGAAAATGCTAATCGATTTGGTGTCAGTTGACTACCTTAATGTCAAAACAACATCAAATTGACATCTAATAAGATCATTACAGAACTGCCATGTAATCAATTTTGGACATGTTTTTTTTCCATCAATGTTAGGTGTCAATTTGATGTTTTGATATCAAGGTAGTTCAAACACATTATAGAGAGACAAGATCCAATTTGGAATTGAAGATTTCAGATGACCTAACTATTCTTTTATTATAATACTTATAATCATGTGGTTGTTTTGGTGGTTAAAAGGAAATAAATGTCTGGATGTCAAATGGACATCAAGGTTTTGACATCGATTTTGAGAAGTGAAAAGTGTTGGTTCATCTAGTGTGGCCATCCAGCCTAAATCCTGCAATTTAACACAGGAAAGGACAGATGCAAAGGGCATCATCAACACTCAAGTCATATTACAATCATCATTATGAGGGTGATGCAAGTTTGCATGCCAAATACGAAACACCCTGTATGAAAAACTCTTGTCTGATCCCACTCGGGGAGTGGAAAAAAATGTGCTTGCTGTCTTCCTAATATCCCACAAAGCCTGAATAAATAATTAGGTGATTTGTAAATATATCTGTCCTGGTTTCCAAAAGCAAAGCAATTGCTTTGACTATAAAACAAACACAAGTCAATCTGATCAGAAAATCCACGATAAGTCCATTGATATAAAGAATAACCCAACACATGCTGGAAATCATTGCCAGACAAAAAATGCACCATCTGGACTACAGGCATTTCCACATTATGGGTAAAAAATGTATTTCTTGGGTCTCATCTGTTCTGAGGAGAAGTGTTACTTACTAGAAAATTGAAGGCGGCCGAGAGCAAGATATGTATTATAATATGGCATGGTGAGATCCTGTAATACAGCGGAAAGGCTTGTGCCTGAATCTGTTAGGAGCCGAATCTACAGGTGATGTGTCTGCCCTTGAGCCAAGTACATGGAAATGAGAGAAGTACTCCTCCTCAGGCCGTCAGTCTCCAGCATCATGAGCAAGGAGGTCTATCATACCTACAGAAAAGAGCTTGTTAACATTCCCATTTTTTTCTTAAATGGGCACTTAATTGCTCCTGCACCATCTGAAGTGTCTTTGCTAGTGATTGTCCTAAGATGTGGCATGCATAGAAGTCTCACTCTTTGAAGGGTGCTCTAAAAGATTGGGCACTGCTAAAACTATGCACATTTTGAATGCAAAAATAGCTTGTTTTATGAACTATGAAGCGTTTGGCAGCTGCTGCTTTATATATTCAACAATGTTAAAATTAAAGTATGCAACGTTCAAAAATATGTTCAAAATAGCTTGTCACTGGAGCTTAAAATTGACAAAAAAGCATGTTATTATTTTGGAGTAGCAATATGGGTAACACTTTATTTTGGTGGTCCATTTGAGTAGTAGACTAGCTGTTTAATATCTGTTGATATTACTCCTTCAACAGACAACTCCTTCACTCCATGAAGACTCCTTCAACTTACACTAACCTTAACTGTAACCCCAACCTAACAGTCTACTTATAATCTAATGAGAATTAGTTGTCATGTAAATGCAGTGTCACTTAAATTCAACCAACGGACCATCAAAATAAAGTGTGACTGCAATATGTTCAACCAAGGCAGTGGTTCCCAATCTTTTGAGGCACAAATTGCAGTGTTTCACGATCCCCACTATCCTTTGAGGTGGTTATATGTATCAAATTGTCATATGCAATGGTGCACACACAAAAATAGCCCTATACAAACACGAGCATATAAACAACACAATGCAATAGTCTGACAACAATATACCTTTTAAAATAGTAATTAATTTATTTGTTTTATTTAAACATTTACCTCACCTAATGAGATTGGTGGGCACAATGTTTGGAACACATCAAGCCCATTTTTGGAAACCGCCACTTGGAAACTATTCTCTATGTTCAATCGTGACCTATATTTGTTTAACGAATGCGAGTGCCGAAAATGGAAGCTCTTCAACTGACCGCAATCTGATATCTGATGGCCTTTTATTTGCAAGTTGTTGTTTTAATGTAACTATTAGTTACTACTTTTGGTCTTTCATTAGTTATGGATAAAGTGAAGTGATTCCAATAGCTTTTTGAAAATGTATTACATACCTTTTTTAAATTCTGAATGTTTCAAAGTTGTCCCTTTTAAGGCCGCCCAGTGACGAGCTGTTATGCTTACATTTTATTTTCAGTACCTGAGCAGTGCCTAACATTTGGCATGTATGTTTACTTGAGGTAAAACAGAGTGACATAGAGAGGATTAAAGAAGAGTGCAGTGGAGAGTCCAAATAACGTCCAGGTGAGATCAAGTGCAACAGCTGAAAGGGGGAGCAGTGGTCTTGAGTTTCTTGATATTGTAAAGGTGCAGGAAGTGTGGAAGGGTTTGATCCAGGTATAACTTGTCATCCTGGTGCACATACTGTACACAAATGGCACCTGGGTTGTATTCTGCAAAGTAGATCTTTTCTAGGGCTGATAAATTCAATTCAATTTAATTAATCTTTATTTGTATAGCGCTTTTACAATGTAGATTGTGTCAAAGCAGCTTCACATTGAAGATTTTAGTGAATTGAAAACAGTGTAGTTCAGTTTTTAGAGTTTAAGTTTAGTTTAGTTTAGATTAGTTCCGTTCAGTTCAATGTGTTTTAATATTCGCTGCTGAGAGTACCTGTATGGGAGACCACATGGGAAAGCTATGTTGCTGCGGAAAGTAGTGTTAGTGAGACCAGCAGAGGGTGCCCAACCTGTGGTCTGTGTGGGTCCTAATGCCCCAGTAAAGTGACGGGGACACCATACTGTCAGTGAGTGTCGTCTTTCGGATGAGACATTAAACCGAGGTCCCGACTCTATGTGGTCGTTAAAAATCCCAGGATGTCCTTCGAAAAAAGAGTAGGGGTTTAACCCCAGCATCCTGGACAAATCTGTGCACTGGCCTCTGATTATCATGGCCTCCTAACCATCCTGGTGCAATATGGCTGCCGTTGAATCATCCAGGTGGATGCTGCACACTGGTGGTGGATGAGGATATTACCCCCAATGTGTAAAGGGCTTTGAGTGTCCAGAAAAGTGCTGTATAAATTTTAGGAATTATTATTATTATAGTTATTATAGGTATTATTGTTATTATAACAATAACAATAACAACAACAATTATAATAATAATAATAATAATAATAATAATAATTATTATTATTATTATTATTAATAATAATAATAATAATAATAATAATAATATTAATACTTGCATAGATTTATAGAAATAAAGCGTTGCATTTTGATATTTATCTGTTTCCTACATACAAATCATTGTTGACAGTTATGTTGTGAGAATTCATTAACATGATCAGTGTTTTCACATAGAATATCATTAATTAATAACAATAACATGTAATTGAAAGTAAACTGAGCAAATTTGTTATTTGAGTGTAATCTACATAACATAAAGTGCAGTGTGTGGGTGAGAAGGGGCAGTGTTTCGATGTGATTTGGTTATGTTGTGGTTCTGTGACTGCTGGTGTTAGTTGCTGTATAGTTAAAAATTCTGACAGTTAAAGTAACTGGGTTAATTTCAAATATTATTTTTAATCAAATATTTTGGGCATTTTTTTTGGGCTGGTTTTAGACAGCTTTTGAGCTGGAAAAAGTCAGCTATATCTAGCAACACTGATTAGGACACAGCTGTTTAGCACTATTTGTTATTGAAAATAAAAGATCTCAGGAGGCTCTTACATGTTATAGTTCAACAGTCTTATTAACGCTAGCTATTTGCGACAGGGTTGTCCATATAGCTGCTTTTTTCACTGTCATGCTGAGTCATTCTAAGAACAGTCAAGTACAGTTCCAATTGTGCTTCCAAGAAATATTTCTTTTTAGGGAAACTAAATGTGACTTTCAATTCTAGGTATGGTTAGAGACAACCATGCTGAATCGTACTAGACTGGGAGCACATGACATTGCCTCGCTGCTGCCAGTTTCTTTATACCTGGCTAGGCCGAAGAGCCCTTTTTATTTTTATTTAATTTGTTTGGTCTTCAATGAAGTAAATATTAGAATAAAGGCGTCCCAATACCACTGTTTACATTACAGGTTATGACTGACACATTTGGATTACATTCCAAAGAGTTCTGTTAACATCTCCACTGCGCAAAATGAAACCTTTTCCATGCTAAAGGGATTGGATCAGCATGGAAGACGAGGGCTAAGCAAACAGAACTGTTCAGCCCGATAGTGGAAATATGGCCTAGTTTTTCAAAGGGGTAGCAGTTGGTGAATGCAACAATTAAACTTCACCTATCTCCAAGCTTGCCAAGCACTATCAAGTGGTTACTCTTTCACTTCTTATTCTTATTGCAAGGGATGACTTATGTTCCCTTTTGGGCTGATGACCAACTCCCCAAATACTTAGTCCTTTTGTAACCAACTTCCCCAGGTATCCCCCATTTCTTAGCCATCAGTCTCCCTTCCTTCATGTACCTTTCTCTCTCTTCTGTCACTTGCCTCCCTGATGCGAGTATCACTGTGGGGTTCCCCAAGAGCGGTGATTAAGTCTGAAGGATGTTATCAGCCCAGTTCATGAAAACCTCACGCTGTGTGCTTCGTTTTATAGATGCCACGGTGAGTGATTTAGAGAGAGGACACTCGGATGGGCAAGTGACTGGTGGTATGGCAGAATGCTTGAAAAGATACGTCAGGCGAAGGTGAATGGTGCTCAACGGGATCTGACTCACAGCCCCACTCCTCATCCGTCTTCTCGGATGATGCCGAGTGATTGAGCCGTGCCGACATGGCTCAGAGCTCATGTTAAACCTGAGTCACTCACCAGGATTTGGAGGTCATGATTCAAAGGTGAGACATTAAATGAGAGAGAAAGGAAAAAGCAGAAAGAGCCAAAGAAAAAAAAATAAACAGACTACAACCTGCTGTGAGAGAGAAATGAAGCCTTCTGTGACTCATAGGTTGAGGACAAGTCTGCAGCATAATGACTTGGAATAAAAAGGAGACATGTACAAGGACTTGAGATGTCATCGGCCCAGCGTGCTTTCATTATTACTATAATGCCTTTGAATAAAAAATACAACACCTTTTTTTTTCCAAGCCTTTCAATTCCCAGTACAGTAGACCGTACACATGTTCTTCAGACTAGCAGACTGAAACCACTTAGGTCAGTGAAGTCCCGTTGCGCCCCATATAAGAAGAGTGAATGTACAAGCTCAAGCAGTTGACGTCAAAGCTGAAGCATTGGTGGAAATTGTGAGGGTGAGACCATGTTCAAACTGACAGCAATTAAATCACTGGGGCTTGTCGAGTGTCTGAACTTGTAGACATTCCTACTCAACTGCTTCATCCAACTGTATCTGGTAGAGGAAAACGGTTTGCCTTTTATTGATGGTTTCTTGCTCAAGGTGAAACCTGCTTTCCTTTATTCTCCCCCTTTATTTAAGTTGCTTAAGTTCAATAAATTGACCATTCTTATACTAAGAGAAGGATCTCAGGTGGCCCTTACAACTCTAGGTTAACAGATCTATGTTTACAATATTTAAATATTTAACAACTTTAGAGCTGTGCTATTAATCTACCCACTTCTAATGTTATCACTCGATTGAATGGGCGTTATCAGTGGTTATCAGCTGATAGATATGGGTCAGTAGGAGCCTTCTGCACCTACTAGTAATAGTTTGTAACCAAAGTGATGGTTTGGTTTAGGGTTATGGAAGGGGTAGATATTAATAAAATACAATTAATAGGAAATTGAATAAATAATATAAATAATTATCATGGTTAATCTGTTATATTAATAAAGAAAACTCCAGATCCAGATCTGTTTTTACATTACTGTGATGGTCGGGTTTAGGGTTGGGGTAGGGTTAGCCATTAAAAAAGTACAATTAATGGGATATTTAATAAATAATATTAGCCATTGATGCGATCCAAGACCTGGGAAGAAATGATGCCAATGTACCCATAATCCTGGACCAGGCCATATCCAGAGCTGACGCTGTGGCGACCATAGAGAAGCGGAGAACTTGAGAGAGATTCCTGAAAGACCACAGTAACAGACGAGTCTCCGCATTGATTCTATGGGCCAACCTGTTCACCCGCCAGTGACCTACTCAGTTCTTCACTATGGACATCCAATGTTCTCCAGCAGCACCTAGACTGCAGCTCTGCACAGAAAGTTTGGCCAGAAGAGGAAAGTTGGTCGTGCCCAACTGAGCCTGATTTCTCTATAGGTTTTTTTTTTCTTCCCCTTTGTCAATTGGTGAAGTTTGTTCCTCACCCCTGTCGCCACTGGCTTGGTTGGGACATGTGGAGCTGCGCATCGATGGAATTGCTCTTCAGTGTTTCGACTTTCAGCAGCAAAAATTAAACCACACTGAACTGAACTAAACTGAACTTCAACTCTGAAAACTGGACAGACACAGTATCAATTTACTAGAACTTCTACAGTATCAATTTACTAGAACTTCTACAGTATCAATTTACTAGAACTTCTATGTTAAGCTGCTTTGACACAAAACCTCATTTGTAAAAGCGCTATAGAAATAAAGATGAACTGAATTGAATATAAATAATTCTCGTTAACTTCCGACCACAGCTGTATGGGATCTATAGCTGATTAACCATGTGGATAGATGATAACAAATATAGACCACAGTGGCTTCGGGGAGTGCTTTATTCGCTATTTTTTATGTGATGTTCCAGTTTTGCACAAAGATGAATTCACATCTTTGGATTAAAGCATAGCTAGTTATTTTAACGCTTGACTGAAATTATGATTGCCATTTCATTTTCATTTATCACTCACACATATATAATTTGCACTGTTTAAAGCTTTGTGTCTTGCTTACCTACTTGGGTACAACTTCTTTCCAGTTTCTGTACATGATTGCAACCTTGTTTTCACAATTCGCCATATTGTTCACCTATAAAAGGTCTGGCAGCTGTTGCTTTATATATTCAGCATCATGTTTAAAGGCAACATAGAAAATCATGAAAATGTCCTACAACATCACCCTGCCATTACCGTGTCCTTCATCGTGAACTGCTTCTTCTACTTTAATGGAAACTGCTATAGATACTAAACCGTGATATGTCCTATCTGTGGTAATTTTAGCTCTGAGTGCTAGGATGGCAAGTTCCCAGGAACTTTTGGACAAAATACTTGTGGTGATAGGGCACTGTACGTTTTGGCAACAATCTCTGAATTTCCCTGAGGTTGCCAATCTTAAAAGACTCTCTTCCAAGTCTCAATGACTAGGCTTTTTGTTATTTATAGGCTAGTGGAGATCCTATAGGATAACAAATGGGTTCATTCTTTATTTCATTTCTGCTTGCTTTAGTAGGTTTTTCCCTTTCCTTTTTCTTTTCCAGCCCCTATTCCTGTTCTGATAACTCACATTGTTTTATGGTGTAGCTACACAGTAAGTTACAAGAGGACGAAATACTCTGGGGAGTCAGGAAACTGCAAGGAACATATTGGTAATTAATGTTATTAATTCACTTTTATTAAGAACACCTTCACATCTCAGCGTTCAATTTTATTGATTTGCCATTTGGTGAGGGTGGTTTTAATTAAAAGAGAATCCGAAATGCCAACACGTCTTAAGGAGCCAAGAAAAGCACACCAGGAAAGCGCATCATGTTTCCAGCACAGCAAAGATATTGAGAATGTAGGACATCGAACAACAGGAGAATTCCTGCCAAACATATCATCTACCTCTTTTTTTTTTTGGTTTCTCATGAAAGCCATATGTCTGCTATGCAAAATAGATATGAAATACATTTTCCCCACATGTGTTGTTAATGCATAGTGTTGTCCCTGAAAGCATTCTGTTGGATGAATGTTTGTTGGAAATGGTTCCAGATTTGAGTGGAGTATTAAGGCTCATTATGTGGTCTTTAATGAAAATACATCATCTACCAGGGACGCTAATAAGCTGAATCCCTATCTTAAGCTGATAATACCGGAATCTAACTCTTGAATATTATTGGGAAGTAATATGCATGAAAAATTAGTAGTCATTTTCTGTGCTGATGGACTGAAATCCATGGATTTCTGAGGATTAGATGACTTTATTTTTGAATCTCTGCACGACGCAAGCAGGGTATTTGATGTAAGATTGAATTAAGATGGACGACTAAGATATTGTTCAAGAAGCTCCTGATGATAGTAACACTTTATTTAAAGAGGGTGTTCATAAGGCTGTCATAAAACCTATATAATCATGACATGATGTCATGAATATAAATGAGATGTTATCCATGGTGATGGCAACTGTCATTAAGTGCCATTTGCTCAATTATGTGATTTTTAAATGCAATAAAGACAATGTTTGACATGTCTTTAGAACAACTTGACATTACCAAGATGACAAAACCTGTCAGTGTTATTGTCAGGACAGCTTGAGATTGCTAAAACAACATACTGTAACTTGTCATAAATCTGTCATAAACATGATTGTCATCTGACAACATAATTGTCAGGTCATAAACTTTATAACACCATCATATTTTTTCTTGACCCCAATTTCAGTGGTAAAAAATGTAATTTGTCATTAAAATGTCATTAAGTATTAACAATACTGTTATAAAAATTACCAATTTATTATTGTCCATTTTTTTTCACTGAACAAAAGTCATGACACAATTATAATGGTTTAATGGACAGACAACACACTAGGGGTGCGGGCAAAATAAAGACAGTTATTTAGCACTTAAAGTCAAACAAAGGCAGGCTGCACGCTGGACTTCGGCTGGTGCGCAGCAGTGGAGAGGCTTACGAAGGCTTGGGGTGAGCGTGATAGGAGCCCGCAGGCATGGCTTGCCAGAAGGCGGATGAGGAAAGCTGGTGAAAGCTGACAACCCCCTGGCTGGGGAAATGATCCTTAGTTGACACTTGAGGGTTGGTGGTCGTTGGGTACAGCAGAGTGCAGGTAAGCTCTGAGAACATATAACACTTCACGCATGACAGGACTCAACTACATTAGACAAACTACAGAAAACAGCATTAATGAACGAGGCATGGTTAACATGAACGCACAATATGAACGGTAATACTCTGGCACTGAGACAGAAAACACAGAGGTAGAAATAGAGACTCTAATCAGCTACGAGTGAGAGCAGGTGCCATAGCAATGATTGCAAATAGAAAGGATCTACAGCTGAGAAGGGAGAAAAGCACCAAAATGAAAGATAATTAATGAAATCGGGCCTGACCCATGACAAATGGCATCGATGGTGAAGCTACCGCTGATTTTGGTCTGTTTGGTTTCAAAGGTCAAATAGCAAAAAAATCAGGCCAAGTTGGCTTACCTTAAGGTTTACCTTACTATTTCAAGAGTTTACACCAGCTTATGATTGATTATAAAGTGTGATTGGCATGCTGTCCCAGGAGAGAGCCCTGAGCTCATAAGATCCTGGAGCCCAGGGCTGCCTCCAATTCGCAGGGCGAGAGGGGAGTTTGAGCTCAGGTAGATCTCAAGAGCTCGCCTACTGTTGTAGCTAATGAACAATTAGGGATTGCTCTTAAGAGATAACTACTTACTAGGAGGACAGCTATGGTGCCGTTTTGGATTGGTCAATTAACTTAAGTCGCATGTTTTTGGATGGTGGGAGGAAACTGAGAGACCCGGGGGAAACCAACGAGAGCACGGGGAGAACATGTAAACTCCGCACAGAAACGTAAACTGGCTTGGTAAGGACTAGAACCAGTGAAATTCTTGCTGTGAGGCAACAGTGCTAACCACTGGGCTACCATGCCGCCCATCTAAGGAGGAGGAGTAGAGGTGGAGGGGGAGATTCTTCAAAACGAATAGAACTTAGGTTATTTATGGAAACTTGGGAATCATCTGATTGGTCAATCATGAATTGGCTAATGCAGGACCAGCTGTGATCAATAATAAGCACGTGATCCTCTAGAAGTTAGTTTATAAATAAACTTCCCCAATTAAATCTTTTTTTTAAATCCTGACATTTTAACTTCAGATCATTATCTTTCTCAATACCCATGACACATTGCCTACCACTTACTTCATATCACTTTTCGTGGGTCCCATTTAGTAGTCCTTTTCTTCTCGCTTCCCTCAGTGCCTGCAGCCAGTCAATGTTCTGCTTTAAAAGCAGCAGGGTTACTCTCTCCACTTCTTACACCATCCTGGCACAATAG
Organism: Danio aesculapii; assembly: GCF_903798145.1. NCBI lineage: Eukaryota > Metazoa > Chordata > Actinopteri > Cypriniformes > Danionidae > Danio > Danio aesculapii. The sequence goes on along the minus strand of NC_079456.1, from coordinate 15,577,596 downwards.
ATGTAATAGAAGCCCAAGCTACTACCATACCACCCAGCTCCAGTTTGCATCAGAAGCAATTCATTCTTGCCATTCACTTAATTACCGGAGCTGAAAAAAAGAATGATTCTTCAACACAATTCAGGTAGAAAACAAAAAGGATGTATGAAAATATGAAAGCAACTGACTGAGGAAAGCAAAACAATACAAAAGGAAAAATTGTCTGCCCGTCTGTCACATGACATGTGTGACGGTACACCCTAGAGTGGCACTTTGAAATGTCAACACCTGCCGATTAAAACGCCAGGAGAGGACTAGAAAGCAAGAACAAGTGTGGAGGTGGAAAGGAAAAGAAAAGAAAAAAAGAGTTTTGAATAATGCAGACTGGAGTACGAGGGTCGGAAATAACAAACTCAGTTTGAAATGTCAAGTGCCAGAATATGAGCAAGAAGGCCCGTTGCTCCTTCACCCAGGGTGCTGCACTAACACTTTTCTGGGATTCTAAAGGAGAAAGGTTGTCCTTCTCAGGGAATGGCTGCTTTGAGCAAGGTATAAATCAAGATGGCACATTGAAAGCAGGACTCTGCACCAGAACTTAACAAGAAAGCTGGCCTGCTTTTTCGTTAGGTCTTCACTGCTTTTTGGTTCCACACGCTAACTTTTTTTTTTACATTCGAACTAGAGTGATGGCCTGATCCAGTTCACTTGTTCGTGCCACTTTTAGAGTCAGGATTGACCTGATTTACTTTCTAATTTATCGGTACACATTATTCGAAAGGAAAATAATATATCTAATTTAGAAGTGGTTTACCAGCCGAAGCTGATTTTTGTGTTTCGAACACCAAACAAACTCATTTTAGCTTGATATTTGTTTATAATAACGTCACATTTGTTCATTCTTTGATTTTGCTTGAAATATATCATGGAATTCAGTTGCTTAGTCAGCATATGTCTTAATCGCACTCTATATGGAGCGTTTTGACAGCTTTTTAAGATGTTCTTGACATTCAAGATTCGTAATTATTGGCATTTAGAGACGTCTAGAGGTATTTGACTTCTTTTTGAGTTCGTTACAGTCAAGTGGATCTTCCCTTTCTGAATCCCTTTCAGTCCATTCATGATAGTCTCTCTGCATCAGATTTCACCTTCAATACTCATCCATCCATGAACGACCAATTTAGTTTAAGGGGAGAGGGTGAAGTTACATTCGTGCTTTGCTCGTGAATACCTCCGCAAGATAAAGCTCACTATGCTTAGATACAAATCTCTGTTGACGAGACTAATGCCAAGAAGTATTGAAGCATCTCTTTGCGTTTTCTGTCACACTTGTTGCCCTCAGAGATGCTACAAAAACTGTTGAAGCCACTACAAGTGCCTTTTATCGTCGAAATGTCAACAAAAATATCTTTCCTGAGTGATGGAGTGTAGGTAAAAAGAAGACTATATCAGAGCAGGGAGTATGAAAATGGGTGAATGAATATTAGCATAAAAAAGGGAAAGTGGTTGTTAGGGTTGAAGGTTTTTGTATGTGCTAGTGATTGGGTTGACAAACGCACACCATATCTGTAAATTCCTTAATACAACACTGATGAAAACACATTTCAGTAAACAGCAGCATCTCATTCACATGCTGAATACTGGCAAAATTCAGTTTTGTAGCAAATGGATCAAATATTTGTGTACTGTAACAAGTCTTTTCATGCTATTTATGAATTATGAACATTTATAAGTCAGCTACAAAATCTCTGTTTAGTCTTTTTAGTCAACACTGCTGGCATTGTTTATTATTTATTTATTCATTTATTTGCTTTTGGAATTAAATGTGTATTATGGTTTATTTTTTACTTTTTTCATTTCAGAAATGAAGTAACACTTTTTGGTGTATTAGTTTTCTTTTTCATTAACAGCTACTATTTCACTTCTGAACTGTTATTTATTTATCTTTTTTGTTCATCAGTTAGATAATGATTAATTTTATCTCAACATGGCAACACCGCGTAGAGCAGTTAAGTCTCTGATCCCTGTTTTCTTCATGTGAGTGTACATGATTTTAATAATTTCTCAAAAGTACATTAAATTCCTTTAAGTGTAAAGCGGTTTTAATTAGCAAAAACTGCTGAGTGCACTTTAGTCAATGCTAATTTTATTAGCTGGATAAGCTTCAGGAAAAACCCTGGAAAATCTACAGAAATTGTCAGCCTGTCAGTGTATGGGTTTTAAAATCTGTTAATGTTGATTAATTATTTTAATTAATAATTTTCATGTGCGGTAGTAGGCTTTGAACCGATATACCTATATATAGTCAAGCACGAAAAGATTCATACCCCTGGCTACTTTAAAAATTTTATTAGATTTTTTTTTATCAAAAATGACACCGGCTTCCCCCAAAAGATAATAAGACCTTATACAAGAGGCATCGTTGTGGAAAACAATACTTCTCAGCTTTTATTTACATTTTAACAAAAAGAGGAATGTCTAAAATTATTTATGCCCTTTGGAAATGGTCAGTCTATGGGAAAATCCAAAATTCTTTATCTTTACACATAGCCCAAGTTGTTCTAAAGCATCTTAATTACCCTATTTCGTTGGGAACAGCTGTTTTAAGTGACTCAACAGGTAAGAAAAGTAAATGGGACCATGAAAAAGGAGCAATACCTCAAAATTCTCTACAGCAACATGAGGCAGTCTGCAGAGAAACTTGGCTTTGAGCACCAGTTGACATTTCAGCACTACAACACACAGAAAAAGTATAACCTAAAACACACAGAAAAAGAGGTGAGGAAATGGTTAGCAGACAAAAACATTAACGTTTTGCAGTGGCCCAGCCACAGTCCTGACTTAAACCCAATTGAGAATCTGTGGAGAATCAATGTAATTTAAATTTTAGAGTGTGTATACATATAAATAAATAAATAAATAAATAAATAAATATATATATATATATATATATATATATATATATTAGGGATAAATAATTGGGAAACTCTTAATTTAAGCATTTTTTTTTTTAGAGTATTCAGACTTTCTTCAAAACTTTGCATTTAGTTTGCATTTCTGCAAAACTAACAGCTTGTCAACAATTTGTGAAACTGTTGCAAAGACAATTTTGTCTAGCTTCATGTTGATCTTCTCAACTGAACATTCCAAAGGCTTTAGATCAGATCAACCAAACATTATACTGGTCTGATTCAATCTCTAAGAGGAGTTTATTATAGTTTGATGCCCCCAAAATGGCAAAAACAGCTAAATAAAGTAAAAAAAATATAAACAAACTTAGCAGAGAAAATTCAAAATGTCTGGTTTCAGATATTACTCAAAGACTTTTTTTATATGGAGGTGTTCCGTGAGTCTAAAGAATATAATTATTGTACATGCAACATAGTGCAAGTGCTGTTCTGTTAAATTCACGTACTGTAGGTGGTACTAAATTATGCCATTTGGCCACACTGAATTCTAAAACTAATATCAGATGTACATTTTATGTAATGCAATCAAATAAATTTTTTTTTCACAAGCACAATTTTAAATGATAAATGCCTTAGTTTTAAAAAACTAGCTCAAGTAATAGTATATTTCTAGATGCTTCATCTGTATGTTTTGTGCCTGTTGTTCCATCCATAAAGCATGTTATTTCTAGTTTTCTGCCTCTCCCTCCCTCTGACATTCAGTGCATCTAAGTGTATTTGTGTAGTTAAGGCTGTGCCCAGGCTGGACGATTTGCTGATTTGTGTGGTGATAAATCACCTCAGAGGGAGAATCCTAGAGAAATGCGATAGATAACACATCGGAAGCAATCCCTGCTGACCACAGCTCTGTGCCTCAGTGATCTGCTGGCCGTAAAGCCTCTGACTCACCCCTACTGCTTTAATATTCTGACAGGATACATGTAGAAGGAGACAGAGAGAGACTGGAATATTTGATGGAGAGACTCTTGGATATGCAGTGAAAGAGAGAGGCGAATGTAAACACATAAATAGATGTTTGTTTGTTTTTAATTACAGAGACTTTTAATGTCATCCCCCACTTGTTAATTCTAAACAAATCAGGGTTAAAGGGATAACTCACCCAAATATAAAGTTTCTGTCATCATGTACCCTACCTCAGGGGGTTGATACTTATCTTATTTTGTGTCCAATAGAAGAAATAAACACTCTGTCATTGGTAGACAAACAGATAGCCCAGTCTCCAAATTCACGCTATTGGTTGTTCTTAAAAAAACAAACAAAAAAAAAAACATGGATTTTTGTGTGCTTAAGGTTGTACTAACTTTATCAGTAGTTTTCGTAGAAATTCAGTGTGAAATATGACCATAAGACCATTATCCAAATGACCAAAACCGTTTATAGTTGAACAATCCCCTTTATTCGCAAATACAGAAACATGCACAATTTTTCCCCCCTTCTTTCTTATGTCTCTGTGTGTGTTTAACAGCTTAAAAAGGACAAACTTGCCTTTAAGTGGTTTGATAGTACAGTTAAAATAACACTGAATTGGTTAATTAGCATATTAACCTCAGGGTTGTTCCTGTAAATGAGACTTTTTTTTGAGTGCCTGATTTATTCTATAGCTGAATCTCAGAGCAGCGTCTGAGTTTCGACAACAAAAAAAGTTCATTTAAACAGGAAAAGATGAAACACGAAGGACATCTTTGTGTTATTTGAACTCTCTTTAGATTGGCGTCAATAAGCAAATAAGCGCATTAAAGATATTAGTTCTTATCCCCTAAAGATCGTTTTATCTATAATGTCAGCTTTATGCATGAGTCATGGAAATATGTAGTTTAAAAATAAATAAAGAAATCTTTGCCAGCTCATAGAGCTTTAGATATATCTTAAGATATCCCCTGGTATCAATTTGAAACACATTGGGGATTTGTTTAAGAAAAATCTGATAAATATTTTATAGCTTAATACAACAAGGAGCTAATGCGGCTATGAGGATTTATATGCTGAAAAAGAGTTTCTATGCACTACAGTTGGTGTGTGTATGCGTTGATTTAAAGTCTATGTATGTATGTATGTGTATGTATATATATATATATATATATATATATATATATATATATATATACACACACATACATGCTCACTGGTCACTTTATTAGGTCACTTTATTAGATTACACCTTACTAGTACCGGCCGGATTGGACCCCCTTTTGCCTTCAGATCTGCCTTAATCCTTCTAGGCATAGATGCAACAGGGTACTGGAAATATTCCTCAGAGATTTTGGTCCATATTGACATGATAGCATCACACAGTTTGTCAGCTGCACATCCATGATGTTAATCTCCCGTTCCACTACATCCACATGCTATATTAGATTGATATCTGTTGACTGAGGCCATTTGAGTACAGTGAACTCATTGTCATGTTCAAGAAACCAGCCTGAGATGATTCACGCTGTATGACATGGCACGTTGTCCTGCTGGAAGTAGCCATCAGAAGATGGGTACACTGTAGTTTTAAGAGAGTATTGTTGTCAGCAACAATACTCAGGTAGGCTGTGGCATTGACACAGTGCTCAACTGGTACTAATGGGCCCAAAGTGTGCCAAGAATATATCCCCCACACTGTTACACCACCACCACCAGCCTGAACCACTGATATAAGGCAGGATGGATCCATGCTTTCATGTTGTTGATGCCAAATTCTGACCCTACCATCTGAATGAGTATGCCTGTGTGAATTGTAGCCTCAGTTTCCTGTTCTTAGCTGACAGGAGTGGCATCTGGTGTGGTCTTCTGCTGCTGTAGCCCATCCGCCTTAAGGTTGGATGTGTTGTGCATTCAGAAATGCTCTCACTGAATATTCTCTCTTTTTCGGATCATTCTCTGTAAACCTTAGAGATGGTTGTGCGTGAAAATCCCAGTAGATCAGCAGTTTCTGAAATACTCAGACCAGCCCATCTGGCACCAACAACCATGCCACATTCAAAGTCATTTAAATCACCTTTCTTCCCCATTCTGATGCTCGGTTTGAACTGCAGCAGATTGTCTTGACCATGTCTACATGCCTAAATGCATTAAATCGCTTGCTGCCATGTGATTGGCTGATAGGTTTGTGTTAACGAGCAGTTGGACAGGTGTACCTAATAAAGTGAGTTTATATATATATAGATTTTTTTTTTTTTCTTTTTCAAAAAATAACCTTTGAATGTTTGTAAGTCGTTTTTCTCAGAAAACTGTAAACACTGGGATTCCAGAAAGCAGGTTAGGAGATATAGCTTTAAGGGTAAGTTTATGGATAGGCCTAACCAATTTGTGTTGGGACAATTAAGTGGAACCCTGCATTTTTACAGCACACTTGAACAAGCAGCAAAAGTAATTTTTTGAGTGCCTATGATCTATAAAATTACAGTTTGTTGAAAACAGTTAAAAAATTTTTAAGTATTTTGTTCACTGCTATACTAATTTAAAGAAAGTGCATATTTTGTGTGTGTGATAATCTTCCAATAATGAATTAGAAGTTGACCAATTACATAATGCACATTAGAACATTAGAACGCATTCTCCATTTGTTTCATCCTGACAGTAGATCAACCAATGGTGTAAGTTTGGAGGTGGAGCTATCTGTTGTTTGACCAGTGATAATCAGTTGTTGTTTTTCACCATTGTTTATGCTTCTTTGTCTTCTTTTGAAAAAATTCTTTCTAAAATAAAGCTATTTAAGCTTTGAACATAAATCATACTTTAATTTTAAATGGGCTGTCAAGAAACGTGGAGAATTTAGTGCAGTCAAACAGCGCTCGAGATGGCTTCAAAAGTGTTAAAAACTTTATTTAATTGTTATTTCATGAGTGGATCCTCAAATGTGGAACATTTATGCATAACACTGTAAATGTCACACATTTTCATGTAGTATTATGTCAGCGGGTGTTTTAATTTTCACAGTCTCACTTCTTGAAGAGACTCCGCTGAGAACTAGTGTGACTGCGCCAACATGAGAGCCTGCTTTTAGTTAAGAAATAAAAAAGAAATGCGCGGAAAAGAAACGCTTTTCTACCTGTGAATGTCATCTTTGCCTTGAGGGAGTACGCCAATGAAAAGAACGTCCTGGATCTTCCCTCTGTAGTTCGATTTGGGAGACGTCTGAACCTGACAGATGTTGAGGAATTACAGCACACATGCACACAAACGTATGCAAACAAGTGTGGCCACATGAAAGTTCGCCCCGCTGTTTGACGCGGCACCCCGTAGGCACTCATTCATTCATCATCTTTAATGAGACCACAGACGACACGCTTTCAGACCTTGAAACAGTCGCCAAATTAAAACCCATGCTGTTTTTTTCCCCATCACCTGATGAACACTGATAAATGATCTCACTACGTCCAGTATATTTAGAGCATTTCCCTGTTTTTATTTTATTTTATTATATTTAATTAAATTTAAATTGATTTTAATACATTTTTTAATGATTTTAATTTATTTATCTTTATTTTTATCTTAATTTTATTTTATTTTAGTTTACATCACATTCTTTTTAATGTTTTCTATACAATACATACATACATACATACATACAAACACACACATATATATATATATATATATATATATATATATATATATATATATATATATATATATATATATATATATATATATATATGAATATCATATTATGATTTATTTTCTATTATGTTATACATTTCTAATACGATTGTACCTTCCTAAAATCTCGAACTCATAACAAGCTAAGACTTATTTGAAGGTCGTATAGAGAGTGAAACCAGTGCCTTTGTAGTTCAGTGAGCTTGGAATCATGGGAGTTCAAATCTGACAGGCTGTCAATAAAAGCATCAGAGCAGAGAAATGTCATTGTATTTTTATTTGTGTGAGCGCGTGTGCGTGTGTGTGTGTGTGTGTGTGTGTGTGTGTGTGTGTGTGTGTGTGTGTGTGTGTGTGTGTGTGTGTGTGTATGTTTGGTTGAATGGGGAATGAGTGGCAGGAGCGATCCCTGTAGTGAGGTTTTGGGATTTAAAGCTCAGAGAATAACTTTCTTTTGATTAATTTTTAAAAAATAGCACAAGTTAGAGCAGTCCTTATGAGTTCTTTGGGAAATAACCAGAAAAATGTGACAATGTGTGTTTTCATAGATTGGCAGTGGTGTTTTCTAAACAGTGTAGCTTTTTGAGGTAACAAGATACTTTTCTCTATAATATGACAATGTTACACTTGGTGCTTAATTATTTCAAATAGCGTTAAATCTGCTTTGTTTCTGTAAACTGCAAACATTACTTATTTTCATATGAAGTCATTTTAAATTGAACAAATAGCTAATAAAACACATAATAACTAATATAACCCATAAAATTATTAAATTAACCTTAAGCTAGTTGCCAGAGGACTAGTTCAGTTTTTTTTTTTTAATTTTCAATGAACTTATTTTAGTTGCAGCTTAATTAGAAATCCCCAAAGTGTTATTTTTGGTTTTAGTGTACAGTGAATGTATGTTAATTATATGCTACATACTTGCGCTAAATGCTAAATGTCAAATGTTACAATATTACTGGCCACTAAGTAAGGGATAATGTATACATTCCTGCAGTTGTTCTCACAAAATAAAACAGATGATTAGCTGAACAGCTTCATTCTGCTAAAACAACTTGCTAGAACCTGTCTGTTTATTACACAGCTACTTTCCAGAAAATTAAAACAGTTAAACTCAAAACATAGATTTGACTTAATAAATTACAAACTTCTTATTTGAATGTAAAGCTTCCCAAAAGAAAAGAATTGCAGAGATGCAGCCTACACTCTCCTAATTTCATTATTATTCATTAGCAAGTCAATGACATTTGTAGTACTCTGATTAGCCTGTTTTATTAGCCTAATCCATTTTTTTTTACCTTAGAATAGCATACATTAAAATGTCATGACTGACCATTCATTCATTCGTTTTTCTTCGGCTTATTTCCTTTATTCATCAGGGATCACCACAGCTGAATGAACCGCCAACTTATCCAGCATTTGTTTTACACAGCGGATGCCATTCCAGTTGAAACCAAGTACTGAAAAACATCCATACACACTCATTCACACACATACACTATGGCCAATTTAGTTTATTCAATTCACCCGTACCACATGTCTTTGGACTGTGGGGGAAACCCACACGAAAATGGGAGAACATGCAAACTCCACACAGAAACGCCAACTGACCCAGCCAGGACTCAAACCAGTGACCTTCTTGCTGTAAGGTGATAGACAAACATAAATAAAATTATATGTTTGATTCTTGTAGAGAATAAAATGCTTAAAAAGCACAGTTAGCATATAGCTAAATTAGCTCTTTAACTTTTATTTTAGCCTCTGGATAATCAAAGATGTTGTCAAATGTGCTGATTGCTCTTTTCTACATGAAAACAAAGAGTAAATGGATGTTTATACACAAAGCAAGCAAAGTACGACGACAAGAATTCTTCAGAATTTTAGCATTACAAGTCCAGTTAGTGTATGAAAGTAAACAACACAACGCGGAATAGCTTGACTTAGCTGGCAGTGTGCTAAGCTAAAACAGAATAAAAAACTGTTTAATCTTTTATTCTTAAATCTTTTTATATGAGTCGTTCATGTATCTATTATATTTATATCTAAAATGGTGTTATTTTCCACAAATTAACTACACCAAAAACAATCCACACTAATAACTAGATGATAATGTTTTGTTTATTGTTAGCGGGCTAGTTTTTTTCTGGTCTGTCACATTAAATGTGTGAGCTCATTAAAGCAATAAGGATTCTGATTGGCTGTTAACATTATTATTATTCATTAACTGGAAAATAGATCATTCTGAAAGTGATTCCAGTAATATTTGTCCTCTGTACTGTTATCATTGTAGTATCATTGTGATATGGACTCTGCTATATCTTTTGAATTAAGCCTAATTTGTACAACTTTCAATGACAAAAACAGAGCATCAACACTATGTTCCATCAAAAGTATTTCATTTTGAGATGGAAGCATCACCGACATTGTAAGTCATATCAAGGAGAAGATGACAGTCGTATACATAATAAAAGTCACTGTGAATGATGGCCTCCATTTCAACATTCTGTGATCATTCACTCACCTATTTTTTTTACCTGCTCTTTTTTTCTGATTACACTTCTTTTATTCATGAGACTTCATTGCGCAGTTTGAGTTTCGATAGATGTGCGATTTAAAGTAAACATCTGTCGGCAGGATGATTTTATCTTTGTGACTGAAGGCGGAAAATGATCTATGATGGATGTGGGGAAATGGGTAATTTTATAAACAGTTGATTGTTTCACTTGCTGACAAGGTGATGTGTCACAAAGGATCTTGGGAGTATGCTGAGATATTCATCATGAGGTAGTTTGAAAGGAACAGCTATTTGGTTACTTTAAGTGTTTAGTTTAGATAGCTTTTCTACAATATTTAATGCTTGAAATCATGACAAAAAAAAAGTTATTTAAAGAAATCACCAAAGTTGGCAGCATGATCATGGTATTAAACATATTATGTTGTGCTCATATAGGAAAAAAACAACAACTCTGTGGGTCTATGGCTCTAAAGTCTGGTTGCATTAGCATGTTAGCTTCAACCCAGCACAATGTTTTGAAGAACACATGTTGACTGTCACCAAGAGTCAGCACTGTGTGTTGCAGATTCACATCCACTCATCCTCAGGCTAGCATATGGTTTGCTTGTAAGTGAATGTTAAGTAAATGTTGCTTTCTTGTCTATTTAGTAGCTATTTGATGTCTCTGTGTGTACTGACATTTTCCAAGGATGCCTACCCAAGTTTTAAACCAACAAAACCGAAATTTCATTGAAACAACATTATTTTATGGGTTTTTTTTATATTTCACAATATATTTTAACATTCAAAGTATTTAAAGATCTTTCTTTCTTTCTTTCTTTCTTTCCATTACAAAACCGCCACATTTCAGATGTAGTTTCCTAAATATATATATATATATATATATATATATATATATATATATATATATATATATATATATATATATATATATATATATGTATATATATGTATATATTCTGGTTCGAGCCTCGGCTGGATCAGTTGGCGTTTCTGTGTGGAGTTTGCATGTTCTCCCTGCATTCGCGTGGGTTTCCTCCGGGTGCTCCGGTTTCCCCCACAGTCCAAAGACATGCCGTACAGGTGAATTGGGTAGGCTAAATTGTCCGTAGTGTATGAGTGTGAGTGAATGTGTATGGATGTTTCCCAGAGTAAAACATGTGCTGGATAAATTGGCAGTCCATTCCACTGTGGTGACCCCGGATTAATAAAGGGACTAAGCCGAAAAGAAAATTAATGAATATATATATATATATATATATATATATATATATTAAAAAGCAATATATTAAATTCTATTGTTCTGCACCATATGTTTAACATGTGTGAATTTATTTTACCAGAGTATTTTCAATAGAGTTTTAGTGCTCACCTGCTGCTCTTGATGGTGCATGCATTTAAATAGTCTTTCGTCTCGTTTTACGCCTGAGCAAGTCTATTTAACCAACCTGATATCATGAGGTAATGTAACTATATTACATTTTCTCAGTTTAGTGGCGATTTTGTACAAATTCGCAAGAGTTTAGTAGTATAAAAATGTAAGATTTTAAAAAGGAGGCGTGGCATACAACCCCGCCCCCAAACCCAACCGTCATTGGGGGATAAGCAAATTGTGGTAAATTATATGAATGAGATCATACGTATTTATATGAATTAACCTCTAAATTAAAAATTGATGAATTGCCGTGAGATTGTGTTGATTTAATAATATTTTAATTAAAGAAACCTTTCAGTTGAAGTTTATCAGTGGCTGTGCATAAAGCCCATTTGATAAAATATATCATTGGTTTACTAAATTATTTCAAGACTTTGAAACAAGATTTGTCGATAATATGTGTCATTTATTAGACATTCTGTGAAAATGTGATTATTTTCTAATATTTCTGAAGTGAGGTTTAACAGAGCACAGAAGTTTTTCACAGTATTTGCTATTTTTTATTGTTTTTTTTTTTTGTCTGGCTGGAATTAAAAATAAATAAAAACCTTTTTAAAGAACAATGTCACTAGCACTGTAAAGAAATTAATGCTTTCTATTGGCTACAAAACAAACTGCTGTTGTCCAATGACTTGCTTAAAGTGCACTTTAAGCTGAATAGTAGTATCTTGAAAAATATTATGTACCGTCAAAATTATTAAATCTATTATGAATTAGTTATTAAAACTATTATGTTTTAAAAGTAGTTAATTTTCATCTTTTAGTTAATTTCACGTGTGGACTAATCATTTTGCCATTTGTTTATTTATTTGTTGTTTGTTTGTATTGTAAATTACCTTTTTGTGGAATTTTTTGGAATCTTTTATTTCAAAATTATTTATTTGAATTCCAATTTTTTTTTAAAAGTATAAAAGCAAAGCATTGCAAAGCATTGTGAATTAACATGAAAGTAAATAAACTAGTACTTTCTAAAATAGCATTTCATGTAAAGCATCCATAGTAATTGTTGGTGTGTTAAAGGAAAAAAAAATGTATTTGTCTTTTTAACAAAGCCTCACAGTGCACACTGACTAGTCACAACACCGCCTGGAGCAAATTTGGGATAGCTTAGCTCAAGACGACAAACTCATATATCACCAGTACCTACAACCTTTCCACCCTAAATCTTTAATGACTAATCCACACCACCACGCAAATTAGTATCGAACTACCACAATTTGCAGTCATCAGGTATATTGGCTGTTTTATCATAACGTACAACCTCTGCCAAATAACTTCAGCTGAATTTATAGTGTGTCAACTAGTATGGACAGAAATACAAGCCCGGCAAGGATATAAAGCTCAAAGTGGATCAGGAATCTTTCGGGGCGGCAGATAACCTTCACGCAACGCTTCCTCTTTGCTGGTCCTGCCTCTCTGAGTCCCAGTGTTTTGTTAGCCTGTCTCATGGGAAGGGGTGGATGAAACATGACAAGACTATCTGCGTCCGGCACAAATGAGTGCATCAACCCTTCTAACGCAGCCTTTGGCCAAACATGACCTACATCCATCCTGTCTGCTGTGTGGACAAACTGCGTGTGTGTTTGTGTATAGCTAGTGTTCGCTGGATTCTCACACTTTCTGTTTGTTTTGTTCCCCGGTTGTGAACACCTTTTGGTTTTGTTGAGCTCAAGTCGATATAAGTACTGCCGGATGACTGAATCACAAAAGTATAAGGATTCTCGTGTTCGTTTTTATATTTTTTGATAATTGTTGTAGATGTGAAATAACTTTCTGGTGTCCCCATAATGTGTCTGTGACACTCGAAATAAACCACAGATAACGCAAAGCAAACAAAAAAAGTGAATCTCATGAAGCCAAAGTCTCAGAAATGACCAGTAGTGGATTACAGCCTTCCATGTTTAAACTGGAGTCATCCATTAAATGGAGAGGAAGAGATTACAACTTCTAGATTGAATCATTTTTTAGCAGAAGTTCATTGATTTGAGGAGGCAAATTAGCAACATACACTAAAGGCTCTACTCATTAGCATCCTTGTTAAAGTACTTGCCTCCTAAATCCCAGTTTCAATGGATTGAATCCCGCTCATTGGTGCCGTGACTTTGGTGGGAGTGAGGTATACCTGTGGCAGAATTACCAGTTCAAATCCTGTTTGGAGCAAGTTGAGTCGATCCGGAGGGGCTACAATAGTGTCGTGACCTAAGTAGGAGTGAAGGATTCCCATGGCAGGATCCCTGGCTTGAATCCCACTCAAAGCGGTCAAGTAGAATCTGAGGAGGGTTACATTGGTGCCATGACCCTAGTGGGAGTGAGACATTCCTATAGCAGAATTGCCAGCTTGAATCCCACTCAGAGTGGTCAAGTAGAACCGGAGAGGTTACGCTGGTGCAGTGATCCTGGTGGATGTGAGGTATTCCCATCACAGAGTTGCCGGATTGAATCCCTGTCTAAATCGCTCAATTCATGTATAGAAAAACTGAGTAAAACCAAAGGGGTTGCGCTTAATTTTAATGGGAGTGAAGTTTAGGTTTAGAGGTGAGTGTAATGGAGGCCAATAAAGGCTGTGTAAGTAAATGTCACTCCCCTAAGGGGCACTTTAGTGACTGATGCTGGTCCTTGCAGTCTTTAGGGTCCTTGTTAGCTTGCCCACCTACCATGTCAGAAACACAATTCCAGTTGTGCTCAGATTAGGTCTAATAGAACTGGAGGTGTAAAACTGGTGGCGTGACCCAGGTCAGAGTGAGGTATTCTTATTGCCAACGTGAATTCCACTTAGAGGGTAGAACCGAACAGGTTACATTGGTGCTGTGACCCAGATGGGAGTGAAGTATTCCTTTCACAAAATTGGTGGCATGAAACCCTCAATCCAAAACCGTCAATCCTAGAATCAATGGTGTTAAATTGGTGTTATGATCCTGGTTGGAATAAGGGATTCCCATGATGAAATCTCCAGTTTAAACCCTGCTGGAAGCAGGTCGAGTAGAACCCAGAGAGGTCCTATTGGTGCCGTGACCCAGATTGGGGTGAGTTTAATGGATCTAAAGAAATCTGTTAGAGTAAAACTCACTCCTTTTATCTAAAAAGTGGCAAACTATTTTTAGGATCCTTTTTAGTCTTAGTCTATTTAGTTTATTTTGAATTTTGCAAAGATTATAACCTGAAGGGATATGCCTAACGTATATAGTACATTTTGCTTTAAATTGAGGTACTTATTTACTCAAACTTGCTTGAAGTCATAACATTGAATACCCGTGACACAGGCACAGATGTATTTGGCATCTCACAATATCCTAAATCATCTTCAATAAAACGGTCAATTAGCAGGAGTGCTTGTGGTATTATCGCTTTTGTTAAATTAGGTGCGATTGAGCGTTTCACTAAGGGCTGCTCAGATGAAGCTTCTGTTTCACTCTACTTTGTCATGAAATGGTGACTCACGCTCTCAAACCAGACAAGAGGCTGGTGATGAGCTGTTTTATCATCACCAGCAGGTGCTTGTGCCGTATCGCTCTTTCCTGGGTAGAAGAGAAGAGGTTGAAGAGGTTCCCAAAGGCCAGGGCAGAAGTACGCACTCATGACTATTTATGAGACCTGGCCGCTTTACCTGTCACTAAATTACATCAGATTCCTTCCTGTAGGGAATCAAGTGCAGAGTAGCTGTTTACAACAACTGTAAAAATGGCACAGTCAAAAAGATTTCAAGATGTCAATGATGGATTATTGCCTGACACCCGGAAGCAAGGATACAGGCAGGGCTTGACTATACTGGGTTTATATAAGTAAGGTTTTCATGTCTTTATCCTGTCAATTCAACTTCTAGGACCTGAAAGTAGGACATGTTTGTGTACTAATCTACCAACCCCATAAATTGTGTTAAAAAGCAGAAACCGTTTTAGCTCTTTATTTAATTTCCCAGTCTAAATGCCCATTCACATCAAGTCAAATGTAAATAGTTAACTGTAAATATAACATTAATTGTAAATATAACAAACAACTAATCTAATCACTTTCGTTATTCAGTAATGCCACAATGTAAATGCATTCATTCTACCCATGAGCTTAATTTTTTTATGAGTGGGTTTTGTTCATGCTCATTTCTATTCCTTGCTTTCATAATCTAGCTTTCAAGACATAACTTATTATAGTTTTCAAACTTGGTAGGAATGAAGGTGTGTGTGTGCATAATTTGTCACAATGGAGTGCAGAGTATATGTTCAAGCATATGATTCTGCTCTCTATTTCTGATATATGAAGCATTGCTGACTTTTAAACCAGACTTTTCCCTCAGGGGAGAACGGAAAGAGTCAGAAAGTGTGGAGATGCTGTATTATCACCTCGGTTACTTCAAAATGTCTGCCTCAGGGTACCTGTCAGCGTGGTCAACCAAGGAGAGGAAAATTGCTCCATATGAACATGGTTAGTTAGAGTAGAGAGTATAGCTAGTCAGAAGTTCTTCTTGAAGAAGTATGAGTGACACTTTATTATTCATTTTATAGAGATATTCTACATCTTATTAAATTTGATTATTTGTTGGCCATTACATTTTTAATTAACACTTCTATTTAATAAAACCCCAAGTAAAAACTACTTTAACTTTCAGACGTTTTCATTTGTAACCATTTTCAATTCTGAAAATGGTCAGGTAATAAAAGAGACAGTGCTGAAAGGGCAACACTGCTGTGTGTTAGTCAAAATACCTCTTAACCTCACAGTCAATTTTGGCAGTAATTTAAAATCCTCTTCCTGCACTAAAATTCTGGCAAGTGAACCGGCATAAATATTGCTGACATACTGTACAAGAAACAGAGAAAGAGGTTGAGAAGTATTAAGTTATAATAAGAAGCAGATTTTAAGGGCACTTTGAAAAACCCAATCCTTTCAGTCGAGACCTGGAGGCCGAGAAGCCACTAATTAGAATTCAGGAAGTTAAAGCTTTGCCCCTTTGGGGGCTTTGGTCCCGTGTAGGTCATTGGATGTCAGAGCGACAGGGCAACGTCTGGGCATTCTGACACAGACAAATTTGTTTCACAGTGTTTGAATGCCCCTGCGGCTGTCCATGTCAGTTTGGCTCCCGGGGTGAACGTAGCTCTGGCAATTTTCGTGATCCCACAACCCTGAGGGGTGTTTGATGTCTCAGACGGCCGCCTCAGACAAAACAACCAAATTTGCTTTCTCAGAATGCTCGCTGCGTATATAGCGAGTCGGCAGGAAAACGGTGGGGCTTTCTTTGTCAGTTGGTGAAAGGCAAATCAACACGCGCTCGAAGATTGTTTCATGTTCTTCCCCTTCCTCTGAAAAAAAGTTTTCCCACTCCAGGCAGCCTATGTTGCTGCTGTTGGGAGATAAAATTGTTATTCTAACAAGTGCAGACTGCAGTGGCTGAGGGGGAGAAAATAGAGAAATCAAGCACTTGCTTTAAAGCGCTTCAAATGGCAAATTGTGGTGGTTCTCAGAATAATACCGCAGCTTGAGATCAACCAACCAACACCAGTGCTTACTGTGAGCGTTATAAATTAAAATGAGTAACTACCGAACAAAAAATACTTGTAGATATTAATATTATGTTTATCTTACTTTAGAGTTTCACACTGGTGGCATTTTGCTGAAACAAAGTCATTTTTAACGCCCAAAGTTGTGAAAAGTTTGACTTCTCAACTTAAACAACTGTCAAAAATGCCAAAACAACGACTTTCAACTAGCTCCTGCCATTGGTCTATCAAACAGAGAGCCCTGCCCTCAACTTACACCCTTAACTGGGACATTGAGTATGTTTACATGGACACCAATAATTCGAGATTAATACAATTAAGACAATACTCTGATTAAGCGATTTTTGATTAATTTAATCCAATTAAGGTCATAATCTAACTAAACAGAAATTGAATTAAGACGTGGTTTGTCAATTTAGTCGCATTATTGAAATGCAGTACAGACGTGTAAACAGCGTAATCAAACTATTACCATCATGTAGGACTTTTCACCACATTTTGTGACAGAATAGTCAAAACACACACAGCTGTTTGACACTATTCTCTGCACCTACCGAGTCACTGAAGGACCACAGACATCTGCATCGCGAAATGTGTTGGGTTTTTTTCCTATACAGTGTGAGGTATCAATTTCCATTTAAACAACACTCTTCCAGCAGTTCCTACTCGCATCCAATATCTCGTTTGACATGGGGGCATGAAAGTGAAAGTGCAAAACTTGTAATTCAGCAATAAATATTTGACCTTTAAAATGTAAAAACTTCAAACAATTGCCTAAACAAGATTACTCCACTATAGGCTAGACTGCGTTACAATGAAACTTCCAATTTCATTTAATGCTGAAAACAAGTTAAACCAGTGTATATATTATTATAATATATTATTATTATAATACTCATTTGTCATTTTATTACTTATGTCCTTGACCAGCAAATCAGAATAGTCCGCTGGCCAGCACTTTTGGTTTGGCTTTCAGAGCAGCTGCTAACTCCAGTAACAAACAGCGCTCATCAGTGCAACGTGCGGGGTTGGACAGTTCCATTTTTGTGAGGAGGGGGACTTGATATTTGATTGACAAACTTACAATAGCTAAAGTGTTGTGTTAATCATCAACATTAAATTACATTCATATTACGCCTTACACCCGTCGCATGTTTTCAATGCATTTTTTTCTTTGCTGCTATCTCCGTGGTCTCTGGCCATGGGGAGGCTAAGTCTTCCCCAGCCTTACACACGCTCCACCTATGGATTACACGCATTACTATTGAGACATGTTAATACATGGCTGTCAATCAATTCGGTGGGCGGGGAAACCGCACTCCTACATCACGTTGATGTGGGCCTCTAAATGGGAGGGATTTGTATCCTGTTTTAACGTCAGGAAATTTCAAAAAGTGACTTATTGTGTTTATATTACTCCAATATGACTTGACACACTATGGCCACACACAGTTTGGTTCAAACAGCTTACAAAAGATGATTTTAATATTAAATTTTATTTATTTATTTGAATATTTAATGTTTAAATAAAAACAAACAATCTGAAGTAAAATTGCTGCAATAAGTTGATGTTTGTTGAGTATGAAAAATCACACTATTGGTTGAGTCCTTGTTATAGTCTACTCAAACAAACAGAGCAATATTTTGATAGGTTCACAGCATTTATGATTGCCTATTTTTTATTTGTCTCATCAGGTTAAGTGGAGGAAATAAGTAGTTTAGCATAAAACATGAAATGACACATTTCAGCTTTAACCTGCTTGGGTCATTGCTCTTTGTTAGGTGAGTTAGCAACAGCTCCTCCAGGCTACTTCAGAGTAAAAGGTCAACAGTTACACACGATGTGACAATCCAAGTGTTGGCTTTTTTTTCCCTCCAAAAGAAACACCAGGTAAAGATATTTCAGCTTCTGCTGTGTTATGTCATGAGAAGTGCCAGTTTGAGGAAAGTTTCCTATCAGTCATTAAGTGTAGCACTTCTTGTTCTATCCTACCATTTGGCTAAATGTTCTTGCCTCTCAGTAATGGTCAGAGTCTTGTCTTTGTCCTTCTCTCATCCCCGGAGAGGTTCATCTTTAAACGATGAAGACTCTCTAAAGTAAGTGCTAGTTTGGTCCACCTGCTTTCACAAGCTGTAATTAGCATTAGCCTCTGGTCCTAATTAAATCGCAGATACGCTGTGTGATAACTCGACGTGAGAAAACGGAAAGGGTTTCAGGTCTCCACAAAAGCCCGAAGCTTGACGGAATAAAGGAAGAAAGAGAGGGTCTTAATTGTTTCCTTGCTGTCGCTGGCACATGCTATTTTTGTCCTTCTGAAAGGACAATAGTGATAATCTCCTAGCATACAATGGCACCACTAAAAGACAAAGCGGGAATGAAAACCGAGAGAGGAGACAAAAAATGCAGGCACTCAGTAAATACAGAAGTCTACAGAAGTGCAGATGCGTCATTCGCATTCAACATGTCAGTTTTAGTTTGGGCTAAGTGGATTTCGAATGCATCATTTATTAATATTTTTGATTTCATTTACAACTGTAAAATACTTTCTTCTGTACTAGCAAATAACACTGTTTTTGCTGTGTTTCTGACTGGGAAACAATGACCTGGTTTAATTTTGAGGTTGTGTGGATGAATTTGATGATGAAACTTTTGTGAACGTGCGAACGAGCTGAGGGAAAATTTGGATGGTGGAGTTACAGACCTTATTCTATGCGTACATTTTTAGAGTGCTTGATGTTGCAAACTGATATTTTCTTATTATATTGTTCTGTTTGGTCTGTATATTCATGCACACGCTTCTTTGTAGAGAAAGTAGTTTGACTGTTTTCTGCCATTTATTATTCCTAGTCATTTCTCGCATACACTGAAAAAAATTATTCAAAGATGATTCCTTGGATTTACTCAATTTTTTTACGTTAAGTAGTTGTAAACAATTTATTTGGGCTGAATTTAAACAAACAAATTAAGTTGAACATTGTTAAATTTAATTATTTTGTTTAAATTCAACACAAATAAATTGTTTGCAACAGTTTTGCATGCTACACTTTTTTTCAGTGTAGGCAACTAAATTGGAAGTTCTAAAGCAGGGGTGCCCAAACTGTTATGAAGGGCCAAAAAACTAATTTGAAACTGCACTGTTAAAAATGCAGGGTTCCACACAATTCATTCAGATGGTCCCAACACAAATCAATTAGGTTGTCCCAAAAAATGTCAAAAATATGTCGTAAGCTCATTTTTCTTAAGTAGGTTGAACCAGCAGCAATATATATATTTTTTGAGAATTTCTCACCTTAATTTTGCCATGTGTAATTTCTTATACTGTTACACTTTATTACTTTTCTCATATTATTATTAAATAAATAGTCTTAATCATATTAAATAATGCAATAGATTTTTTGACACTTTATAATGAACTTATTAGAATAAAAACATAATTCCTTTTTAATACAATGGAGATCAATGCCATATACACTAGTTAAGCTGCACCTGCCTATGCCGATGTCTTCTGCGTGGTCTTCATTGATTCATTTACAACCTTTAATTGAAACATTTTGGCGAGCCATAGTTTGGGCACCTCTGTTTTAAAACAATCGCAAAAATGAGCGCACTTCTGCATTAAAGAATAAAGTCAATTGAAGGCAAATTATAATCTCAAAGCTTTTTTTTTTTTCTGCTTTTTTTTTTTTTTTTTGCCAGAGAAAGCAAATACACAGTTGAAGTCAGAATTATTAGCCCCCCCTGTATATTTTTAACACATTTCTAAACATTACAGTTTTGATAACTTTAGTTTCTAAAAACTGATTTATTTTATCTTTGTCATAATGACAAAATAATACTTGACTAGATATTTTTCACGATACTTTTATACAGCTTAAAGTGACATTTAAAGGCTTAACTAGTTAACTAGGTTAATTAGGTTGTCTTGGCAGGTCAGGGTATTAGGCAAGGTATTGTATAACAATGGTTTGTTCTGTAGATTATCGAAAAATATAGGTTAAAGGGGCTAATAATTTTGTCCTTAAAATTGTTATTAAAAAATTAAAAACTGCTTTTATTCTAGCTGAAATAAAACATATAAGACTTTCTCCAGAAGAAAAAATATTATCAGACATACTGTGAAAATAAACATCATTTGGGAAATATTTAAAAAAAGAAAAAAAATTAAAGGGGGGCTAATAATTCTGACTTCAACTGTATATATATATATATATATATATATATATATATATATATATATATATATATATATATATATATATATATATATATATATACACATACAAACAATATTGTGCATTAATTAATATAATTAGTAATTAGTATAATTTATATATAAGTTTACTATAAATATACTATATACTGTACTATATATACTATACGTTTATATACTATATGTTATAGTAGTTATAATTATAATAATAATTATGATATTATTAGTTATAGTTACTAGTTATTTATCACAATAGTAATTAAGTTAGTAACTAATTACCAGGAGAAATAACTATTGTGTTGCTTTTTGAAAGGAAAATGCAACAAAAATAAATAAACAAACCTTATGTTAAATAAAATGGACCCTGAACTAAATAAATTATTATAAAACCTTCTACACCATTCTTTACGTTATTAATGTAGCAGTGGGACAGTGTGAGACATCTTTAAAATGCCAATCATCATCAGTTATGTGCCCCACTCACTCACACCAGAGCAGACCAACAGAGTTAGTAGAAAAGTGAGCATTGGTGAGCTCAGTTGCAAACTATTCATTCATTCATTTTCTTTTCAGCTTAGTCCCTTTATTAATCAGGGGTCACCACAGTGGAATGAACCGCCAACTTATCCAGCATGTATTTTACGCATCTGATGCCCTTCCAGCCACAACTTAGCACTGTGAAATACACATACACTCTTGCATTCACACCCACACATACACTACGACCAATTTAGCTTATTCAATTTAACTACAGTGCATGTCTTTGGACTGTGGGGTAAACCAGAGCAACCGGAGGAACCCCGCGCGAACACAGGGAGAACATGCAAACTCCACACAGAAATGCCTACTGGCCCAGCTGGGACTCAAAGCAACGACCTTCTTGCTGTGAGGCGACTGTGCTACCCACTGCACTTCCCAATTGCAAACTATACTGTATATAAATAAATAATATCGCATTTTATTGTCAGTAATGATAACAGTGTTGTAATGGGGACAAGGTAATTTATTGATTACTCATTACTGAAAAAGGTAATTTAGGCTGCTAGAAACACCATTCATTTTCGATGTTGTTATTCTCATCACTATGTGTGTGTGTTTGTTTGTTTGTTTATTCAAATTTTGGGGGGGATTTTTGCACCACATGGAACTACACACAGATACACACCAGGAATCCCAACTATTCAGTGCTTTACAGAGTAATCAGCATTTGCGTTTTATCTCGTCAAAGCCAGCCGACACTTGCAGCACAAACCACTGAAATGGTACTTTTGGGAGATCTTTCAACTCTGTCGTTTTATTATTGCATTTAAATAACTGAAAGCCAAATGGTGTTTCAGTCAGTGTTGTGTTTGGAGAGGCTGCTGTTAATGAAATCAACAGGGACTGATAGTTATCGTATGTGTTAAAATACTGCTTTGAGGCCCCAGCTGTAATATTCTGGTGACCTTGTGTTTGGTAAGACGTTCACAGTATGGAGGAGGACTGGTGGAGTGTTTCCTCTAGGCACGAGTGAGTCGACTAACTAATTAGATCTTTATCTGACAGGGTCAGAGCTCAGTGAACAGAACGATGGAAAGAGACTACGTGACTAAGGGTGGGAAAGAAGTTAAATTGTTGAAAATCGAAGCTAAAAAAGTTAAAGATATTTGGTGTGTGGTTGATTTTGAGCAAGTTGTCTGATTGCAAAACATCAGAGACAATCAAGATATAATTCTCGCAATTAATAAGACATTAACTATTACTTGCAGCTCAATAAATTCCTAATTTGCTGCTTATATATACCCAGCAAGCAATTTTTTGTTTTTTAAAGATGTCTAATAGATGTCTAATAGACATCTAAGCATAGTCGTCTTGGCTAAAACCAGGCTAAATTTGGGCTGTCAGTGAAAATCTAATCGACGTCTAAGAATAGGACGAAATTAGACTAGTCATCAAATACACAGGAATGAATGACTACACTTATAAAGTCTCTCTATTTGAAGACTAGGTTAGTTTTGGCCTATTCTTAGACTTCTATTAGATTTTCACTGACAGACCAAGTTTAGCCATGTTTTAGCCAAGCTGTCCACGTTTAGATGTCTATTAGACTTCTAATAAACACAAAATTGTTTGCTGGGTTGTAATTAGTTGTGGTAGAAGTTAGGTTTAGGTATGAGGCAAGATTTGGGCTGTAGAATAAGATCATACAGAGTATGTCACGCTCATGTAAATAATCATACCGAGATAGATCCAAGATGCAAGTGTATTTATAATTAGAGAGGTGGTCAAAAATAATCGAGCAAAAGAGTCCAAAAACAGAGAAAACAAAAGTTCACACGATGTGGCAAAAACGTGAGCCCAAAAGGTCCACAGGTCAGCTGATAAGCAGGCAAACAAAAATCTAGATCACAGAGATTCCTGACGAGACACAGAGTAACATGAACAACACTAACGAACTGACAATGTAACAAAGGACTGGCACACAGAGATTTTTTTTTTACAGCGCATTGTGTTCTACATTCTAATTGGCTGTAGACCATTGTCAATCAATCTCCTCTGTGTCTCCTGTACAGTACAGAATGCTTTTAGCTTGCCAAATAAACACAAATCTTCGATCGCTATCAGTGTGAGTTTCAACAAAGATGCAAATAGGGTTGTAACTGTCCGCTGAAAGACCATTGTAAAGGGGGTCGCACACCGGATGTGCCGTGCCACACAGCGCCAAGCAATTTAGAATTTTAAACATAGGTTTATAGCAAGGTACGCACACCAGTGTCGCAGGTCGGCAGCTGTGCCCAGCTACGACTCAGGGCACTGTTCATATTTCTGCCACACCACAGAGCACCGTCTGAATAATTTCATTTTGTGAAGTTTATTTCTAAACTAATTTCGGGAGGATCGCGTGCTTATGATTGCTTGCGGCTGGTCCCGCATTATCCAATTTATGAATCACCAATCAGACGATTCCTAAGCCACTATAAATACCCTAAGTTCCATATAACAGCCATTTTTATTTTGAAAAATCCCCCCTCCACCCCTAATTTTCCTCCTTTCCTAGATGGGTGGCACAGTGGCCCAGTGGCTAGCACTGTTGCCTCACAGCAAGAATGTCACTGGTTCTATTCCTTACCAAGCAAGCCGACATTTCTGTGCGGAGTTTACACGTTCTCCCCATGCTCACATGGGTTTCCCCGGATTCCCCGGTTTCCTCCCACTGTTCAAAAACATGCAACTTAAGTTATTTGATTAATCCAAATCGGCACCATAGACATGCACCTAGTAAGTAGTTATCTCTTAAGAGCAATCACTATCTGTTCATTGCTACTACAGCAGGGGAGTTCTCAAGATCTACCTGAGCTCAAACTCCCCTCTTGCCTTTCAAACGGGAGGGATCCCCTGGCTCGAGGATCTTATGATAGGTTACTTACAAATGTCATGTGCGCGGCGCATCCGGATGGAGCCTGCTAGTTTTGTGGATCAGTGACTGCAGGAATAAGAACATTACGCTGGATGCCAACATTGTCCACAAAAAAGCTGGAAAGCTTTGTGAACCCTTTGATGACAGCAATGAATGTTTGCGCCTGACAACAAGTTGTGATCTTTTAGTTAAATTTTATAATACTAGACTTATTTTTCTACAAAAGTTTAAACTTTGAGAGTGTTTAAACAAGAGGGAAAAGAGTGAAAATGTAAAATAATTGTAGTATAATAAGAAATAAAGCTGACTACTTCACGGATTTTGCCTATTGCGGGTTATTTTTAGAACTTAACGCTTGCAAATAACGAGTGACCACTCTATAAGTACTAATAAACAGCCAATGTTTTAATAATAAGCAGGTAATAAGCCACTAGAATTTGTACTTAAACTAAAGCTTTCCCAAAATAAAAAAAACTCTGAAAGCAGGGATTCACCATTCTATGTTTATCCCAAATGCATTGGGGGATATAAACATTTATGTGTTTGCAGATTGTGAAGGTGTTTGAGCTATTCCACTGGGTCTTATATCTTTTGTTATTTTAATGTGGGAACAATCATCCAGCATATTGAAGTTAATGTATGCAACCACTGTAGGATAACTTTTACAATAGTGTCTATTTAAACAGTGCTATGTAAAGCTTTTATTTCCCCTCGTCAGCGGGGTAATTAATACTCCCTTTATAATTACATCTATTCACATCCACTGTGCATAAATGTCTTCTATCGTATTTGCATGCAGTGTACGTAGCACACATGTTTACATGCATATATTCATAGGCATGAAAATACACTCGTGCACAAACATTCCTATCGTGTTTTCCACGGTATTTGCATTTGAATTTAATGAGACCGATGTAAAGGATTTTTAATGCTCCTTGGTTAATGTCATTCATAAAGAGATTAAATAACATCCCCCTCACGCATACACATTTGAGTCTTGGGGGACCGAAGGATTGACAGTTACGAGAGTATCCGCTTGAGTATGACACACTCTGGGGGTCAGCGGTAAATCAGCTGACGTCAGTTGAGGAATTGAATTGTCAATTTCAATCTTGAGCCTGGGCATTAGGGGAAAAGGGTTCTCAGTTTCTGTGAGGGCTTTAGGAATGAGAAGTGACTATGGTAAAATTGGATGCTTAGATTCTAGACTGAACAACTGTGCGGTATAGCTTGGTGTTGATTGTTTGACGTTTTAATGACAATGTTTGTAGTATAATTTCAATTATATTGAAAACTTTTGTGTGATGTTAAAATGTAAAGTATGCATCATACATTGAGAGTGTGGAAAGTGGATGAATTAACATTTATTGGAGTCCTGCTGAGCATTCAGTGATTATTAGACAGATTTCTTTGAAGTTCCGAAGTAAGCCTTGGGCTTGATATTTGTAGGTTCAAACTGCGGTAAAAGAATACACCATATTATGTCACATCTAAGGATGCTAATGTTTACAGCAAGAGGTGAAATACAGGACATTTAAAAATGATGCTTTACCAGGTAGTTGCGTCATCTCGAAGCCTGGCCAAGCTGTTTAGACTGCATTTGTTAATGGAGTAGTTTAAGGAATTTGGTCAAGTCAAGCCAAAGGCCATCCAACCATCTTAGATATTGATGATGATATATTAATTCATAATGATACACTACACACAATATGTCTACAGGGTTGTTTCCCTGGTCACGTAACTCATGTGCACATTCTCTGCCTCTAGCTGTGTTGCAAGGTATTTTTTTGCATTTTTATATCCAAGAGAACCACAAGAGTGACATGAATGAATGGTGTTGTTTGTATAATGGTAATCCTAAATGAATCCTTAGAGGCACTGTAAAACCTCGGTGACTTGCAAAGAATAATGGCTGTTCTACATTCTAGTCCTTAATTATGTTGTCATTTATGCTTTCTTTACAACAATTCTGAAGCTTTATTGTTTGTTGGAACAGTATGTTTTTATATAACCAAACATTATCAAAACTAGCTAAGGACAACATTCTGTGTCTTTACAAATAAAATACATGCATTCATGTTATTTGCATGTTATTTAAAGTTAATTTAGTTTGCATTTAAAGCAAAAAATATAATAATGATTTCTTATTTTTCTTCCCCAACCCCTTTTTTCTTTTACACAGTTCCAACGAGTGACTGGTTGAAAGCACTGCCCAGCAGTTCAGAAGAAGAGCAGTCAAGAAATCAAAGACCATGAGTTGCAGCTGTGGCAAGCCATTCTATAACCCTATAACACGAACAACGTAAAATGGGGACTATGTTTGGCATCATGGTTCCTGAAGAGCTGTAACTGCCCTCAAGACAATTTCCCCACCAGTGTCTTTGTAATCCTATTGGCCATCCATCTCCTGTGATCATTTTTTCTTATTTTATACCCTAACCTTTTTTTTTGTTTCCCTCCTTGATCAAACAAATCCAGTTTTTTGCTCCAAAAATGGCCTGCGGGATCAACTTACCTTGTGCTGTTCCAACCTCCTTTCTCATCCTCTCTCTCCCTATTTTTCTCCTCTTCCATGCACCTTCTTTCGTGAGGGGTGACTGCTGGCTAATTGAAGGGGATAAAGGCTACGTGTGGCTGGCAATCTGCAGTCAAAACCAGCCTCCATATGAGACAATCCCACAGCACATTAACAACACCGTCCATGACTTACGGCTGAATGAGAACAAGCTTAAGGCAATTTTCTTCAGCTCCCTCAGCCGATTCACCAACCTTACCGACCTCAACCTCACCAAGAATGAAATCTCCTACATTGAGGACGGTGCCTTCGCAGGTCAGGCCAATCTACAGGTCTTGCAGCTGGGATATAACAAGCTAACCAATCTCACAGAAGGGATGTTGCGAGGGTTGGGACGAATGCAGTGCCTATATCTGCAGCATAACCTTATAGAGGTAATTGCAACCAATGCCTTCTGGGAGTGCCCAAGCCTTAGCAGTCTCGATCTTTCCTCCAACAAATTAGCAAAGCTGGATGCATCCACCTTTACTGTGTTAGGTGGTCGGCTAATAGTGTGCGAACTAGCTGGAAATCCTTTTCACTGTGGCTGTGACTTGTACACCTTCCTTATTTGGCTGGAGGCATTTGACAATGTCACTCACACCTACGACAGGCTCTTATGTGAGACCCCAAAGGAACTTTTTGGTTACCCTCTTGTGAGCCCTAGAGGTAATCATGGAAGAAATGCTCGTTCCATTCTGTCATCTATGTGTAAAGATGGTGTGATTGTTGGTGGCATAACTGCCCTGCCTCCAGACTTAGATTCTTCAGGAATGGAGATAGATTTTTATGATCAGATGGGGCCTCATATGCAGCCCACAGCTTCATCTACAACGGACCCAACTTATAGTCCAAACATTAAGTTGCAAACTGTCTCCTTCTCAACAGCATCTCTCTTGGTTCAGATACCCAAGCCCTACAGTAAGATGTACATTCTAGTGCAGTACAACCACACCTATGTGTCCGATGTCATAAACCTAAAGAACAAGAAACAAACTGTCACATTAAATGATCTAAAACCCCATACAAATTACACCTTTTGTGTGGCCTCCATTCGCAATTCTCAGCGGTACAATCACACTTGTCTGAATTTCGCAACACGGGCTCCAGGGCCTGATGACTTGCGTGCAAGTCGTTCTACCACCACTCATTACATTATGACCATTCTAGGCTGCCTGTTTGGGATGGTCATTGTGTTGGGCTTGGTGTATTACTGCTTGCGTAGGCGTAGAATGCAGGAGGAGAAAGAAAAATCAATTAGTGTTAAGAAAACCATTTTAGAGATGCGGTATGGGCCAGAGGCAGCTGCTGCAGCAGCCAAAGATCCCTCAGCCTTGCAGAAACTTCATGACCAGTCCCATCATCAACATCACCACAGCAAGTTGTCCCAATCAGCATCCTCCAGCCTAGGCATCCTTCATGGTTCTGCAAACACCACCTCTTCTCGACTTTCTTCCTTGCCACAAGTGGAGAAGATGGCTACAGCTTTCTCAGAAGCCATGGCTACGAGTAAGGGCAACTACATGGATGTACGAACTGCAGGACGAGAGGAGCAAATGAGAGATGGAGTTGTAACTGGGTTAGGGGATGAAATGAGTAGAGATGAAAATGGGATTAATGGAGGAGATGACTCTGATGATGATGATGGCCGAGATTCAACATCTGAGATCTCCACCATTGCCAAGGAGGTGGACAAGGTAAATCAGATTATCAATAACTGCATTGATGCACTCAAACTAGATTCTGTAGCGGTTGTGGCAGCAGCTGCTGCCACTGCAACTACAGCAGATAACACTGCCTCTCCACCACCTCCTAGTGTCCCATCAGTCAGGGGGCTAATTCCCCTTTCCCCTACCATCACAGAGACATGCCAGATCATGTCATCCCCAAAAATCCGTCCTCCACCTACTGTTCCTCTTGTCTTGCCCCTTTCTGAGCGACCTGGCATCAGTGGAGGGGGTTTTCTTTC
Source organism: Danio aesculapii (assembly GCF_903798145.1). Lineage (NCBI taxonomy): Eukaryota > Metazoa > Chordata > Actinopteri > Cypriniformes > Danionidae > Danio > Danio aesculapii. Next base: position 15,548,494 of record NC_079456.1, on the reverse strand, counting down.
CCCTCCCTACAGGGACCCACCCCCAGCTACAGCATCACGGCCCTTGCAGAGACAACTCAGTGCAGATGCCGCAGTTGTCCCCATCAACCCTGTTAAAAACCGCTGCAGCGTTTCATCTGGTGGCTCTGTCAAAAGTGCTCGGGTTTTCAGCCTGGATGTTCCTGACCCTCGAAGCCCCGAGCAATGCAAGAGCAAGTACCCTGAGAAAGGCAGCCCTGTTCGGTGCGGGGAGCCACTAGAGAGGTTGCCCTTGATAGGGGTTCAGGGAGTCAGTAACGGCAGAGGAGATGGTGGCAGCGGGGGTGGAAGGGGAGCCGGTGGTGGCAGTGGTGGTTCGGGTGGGTGTGGTGTTGTGGTTGGTGGTGGGAGTAGCACAGCTCAGCAGCACCACTTGGAGGTGCACCCAGACTACCACTGCTCAGAGCACCGACACTCCTTCCCCGCTCTCTACTATGAGGGTGCCACTGACTCCCCTGCCCAGAAAGTCTCCTTTTTAAAGCCTCTCACTCGCACCAAGAAGGACACTGCCTACTCTCAGCTTTCTCCCCGCCACCACAATTACTCAGGCTATTCTTCCAGCCCTGAGTACTCCTCCGAGAGCACTCTTAAAATCTGGGAGCGCTTCCGACCCTACAAAAAAAGCCCCCGTGAGGAGGCATACATAGCCGCTGGTCATGCTCTTCGGAAGAAAGTGCAGTTTGCAAAGGATGAGGATCTCCATGACATTCTGGATTACTGGAAGGGGGTGTCAGCACAGCAGAAACTGTGATGCTTGTGAGAGCCACAACAAAGTGAGGAGAAATTGTTGAGAAAAGGACCGATCGCTTTTGAGACAGCTCGGCAGACTCCATCAGCAGGTGCTTTGGTCCCTACAGGCCACCACAGAGACAAGTGTTCTGAAAGAGACAGAATTAAGCAGGTGTTCCAAATTCATTAAGGCATTAAGGCAAGCAACCATAAATGCACAGGAAATGTGGCAGTTAAAAAGGCATCCAGTTTCAGTTGAAAATATTTACCTTGTGTACCACCTGTGCACTTTTGCACTGTAGTTTGGTAAAATAATAGTTTTAAAAAATGAGGAATTAGTGGTATTCATTTAATAAATGTCTGAATATAGTCTGAAGACAAGGTGATACCTAATGCTTTGTCAAGATGATCGTTTTCCACTGATAACTAGTAAGGACGGAAGACTTATCTTGAATGAATTCACAGATCGAAACATGGTAACCCTGTTAACAGCATTACAAATTTCTACTAATGCAAAGTATATTCCCTGTTTGGAGACACCCACACAAATTTTACACAGCATGTGTGGGACACAGTTATCAAGCCAGAGGCAGCCAGTTGGACATGCTTTATATTCAAGCAGTGTGGCAATTCGATAATACACAATGTTAATTCCTTTTTTGCTATTCATTTGTGGCAGAGCCAGCCTCAAAGATATTTCCCTCTTCATTTGTAATCTTTAGACATTTTTTATACAAAGAAGGGGGAAAGTACAGCTATATGTGGTTGAGGATTGGAGACTAGAGACTAGATCTGAAAAAAAGAAGATTTAAAATGGCAGCTAGAGATAAACCCCAGTTTTAATAGTCTGAAATAGCCAAGGTTTACAGTGATGTATTAAATGTGTTGGTTACACAAAGGGTTTTGCCTTGTTTAGCCAAAATGCCAAAGCTAGTCTACAAGCTACACTCAACAAAATGTAAACCTAATCGAAAAGGTACAAGTTTAGAAAATTCTGAACTATTAACTTCATTATAACAATCTTTCTTGTGTGTGGGTACGACTATCCAATGATGACAGAAAACCTTGTACAAGTTTCAAATTTAAATCATACATTGTTTAACCTGGTAGTTTGCTTTCATTGAATATTGTAGTAGCATATCTCTCCCCACTGTTCTTATCTATAACACACTTTTGCTGACCTGAAGTCAGCTGTGGTCAAACTAGGTTATGAAACAAATTCAATTATTTCTCACATATGATTTTTAAGAACTTGTTTTTGTCCTTGCATGGCATAATAGGGAAAATTAATTAGTAATTTGCAGCAGAGGAGTCAAAGGGTCACATAGGTGCTTATATTATTAACACTGCCAGATTGGAGATGTGATTGAAATTAATCTCGCCCTTTCCGGTCAGGTCATCACCCAGAATGCGTCCCTGGAGTTTTGCTGATTCGCCAAATGCCAATGAAAGGCAAGCTGAAGCTCTTTGTATTTAAGAGCAATTTATTGGATTAAGATATACACCTCCGGCTCCTCAAATGAGCTTCTGGGCTTTGCGATTTCAAGTGTTTTAATGACATTTGTTGTTTACTAATAAATGTAGATCTCAAGAGCTTATGTTTGACACGCACTGGATTCTCCTGAGTGCAAGCATCATTAGAATTCCACCTGTACATGAAAATTGATTTTCATTTTACAATTGCATTTGGCATACATCAATAGTATGTCACATCATCTGTCAAGATTCGAAATCAATACTCTGTAATTGAGAATTGACACTGTTAGTTCAAAATACAGAGAGCCAATTTACTAAAACCTCTCAAAGGGAAATCCTACCTGCGGTCAACCATAGTCTAAAGAGATCTAAAGACAGCATTCACATTTAGAAACTGGTTACCCTCTTAAAGGATCACTCCACTTCTTTTGGAAATGGGCTAATTTTAAAAGTCACCTTAAATTAAACAGTTGTGATTTATTATTATTATTATTGAATCCATACAGCCAATCTCCGGGTCTGGCGAGAGCACTTTTAGCTAAGCATAAATAATTGAATCAGATTAGACCATTGTGGCTGGTTTCCATTGAGTACGGGTTGGTACTGGTCACTTTTATCAGGCTTGCGTTTTCATTGCCAAAAGGGTACCAATGACCTTTAATCTTCACAAGCACATGTAACCACTTGCTAGAAAGTAGTTCAGTCATTCAGAGTTCATAATAGTCCAAAATGTTATAATAAGAGTTAAACATGGCAATTTGTTCATGTTTTAGGTTGCTAAAAGAATCATTTGCTCCTTTGTTTTTTTTTTTCCAGCATCTCCTTTGTTTTTTCGCGCTTCACTCTGGCGCTTTCTGAAACGATCATATGTGAGAAGCCACAATTCAATAATCACAAGCATGTTTTGTATCATAAGTTCAACAACTTCGTTATTTCAAATATGTATGCACAGCGAGCTCTCTGGCGAAATTGAAACCGTTCACGCTTTTAGGCGGCCTTGTAAAACAACAAAAGGACTTGGCAGATTTTGTTCTTCTTGGCTTTGTGGCTGTTCATCAAGATGACGACAAGGTTTGTTTGAGCTTGGCTCAACCATGGCTTGTTATTATATGTATTTAGCATTACGTTGTAAAGTCTCGGCTGTGTATTTAAAAATGGCACTTCCTTTGTTTTCATTCTTCTGCCGATTCCTTACGATTATCGGTAAACCAATAGCGTTCAGCTCTGCCCTATGGTACCCTTTTGTCATGCTAGGTACCCTTTAGATAGGGTATCCAAAAAGTTGTATGGTTTGGTTTGCATTTTGGTACCTTTTGACAGTGGAAACAGTCATAAAAGCGCACCAAACTGTACCGTGCCACACTGTACCACTCGGTGGAAACAAGCCATTAGCATCTTGCAAAAAAATTCTTAAAGTTTGGTGCTTCTATAGTTAAAATCTGTACTAAGATTGATGGTTGCTATTTTCTAGGTTGATATGGATAGGAAATATATTCTCATTCTGGCATAATAATCAAGGAACTTTGCAGCCATACCTTGCAGCCATACCATGGCTGCAGCCCATACAATAGTATTTTGTTGTTACCTAGTTACCTGTCTGGGGACTATTTTCAGGCACTGCTTAATATCATTCCACCTGTTGCAGTCATGGTATGGCAGCAAAGTTCTATGACTATTATGCCAGAATGAAAGTATAGTTCCTAGCCATGTTGGCATATAAAAAAGCAACTTTTAATGTTCCATCAAAAGGTTTTTTTCCTATTTGAGGAAGATGCCAATGGTCGATTCAGTGGTTTATGTTAAGCTGAGCTAAAAGTGCTTCCACCAAACTCTGAGATCGGCTGAATGTATTCACAAAAAGAGTTAATACTCAACTGTATAACTTTAGGTGACTTGTAAAATGAGCCTATTTCCAAATAAGAGGAGTGTTCCTTTAAGAAAGAGGTTGATTAATGCTAAGAAATGTAAAAAAATGTAAGTAAACAAAGGATACATGGAGTTATATGAATAGCATTGACAAACGCAAACCTTTTGCAAGATCCACCATGATGCAACAAAGTGCATATTTTTCACCATCATTCGCTCTCTTAAACTCATTTATTTCTATTTAAGACCCCAAAAGGTCCTTCCCCTTACTATTGTCCTAAACTCAGTTAAGAGATGAGTTTGCTAAACAGCCTCAAGACTTGCGTTATTGCACTGTGGTTGGGAGATACCAAGCTAAGACAATTGGATAGGAATTATTATGCTCTTGGAATGTTTTGTTTTTATATTGTCGGCATATGGGAATGACAATTATTTGTGGTTTGATTTCCTGCTGATAGATTGGTTTTTGGTAGTGTATGTGTGTGTGTGTGTGGTCCTAAAGATATACAGTGTTGATGAGATGTAACTGATGGCTGACTGTGAAAACTGTGACAAACACACAACCAACAATCTATACTAACAACGGATACATACAGTATTATGTACAAGTAGTATTAGATTTCCAATGGGTATGTCCAGTGAAAACAAAATTGCTGTATGTGTACATACACAAACCTACAAACACGCGCACACATTGACACAAAGACATATGCAGAGTGTACAATCTACACATACTGTATAAGTTTACAGACACATAGTCTTAAAAGTGCCCTCTCGGCACTAAAACAAAGAGTGAATTTATTTTAAAGGAAGGTGCCAAACATTTGTAAGATTGTAACTGTTGTTTAAATGTTATTTATTTGTCAAAGTAACTGCATATTTTTATGATTGAAATGTCATTGTTGTAATTGGTGTTTATTTAATGTGATTTCAAATTTCAGATAAGCACTATATACTGGATTTTTTTAGTACCCAGAATGCACTCCTGATAATTGTTTTATTAATATTATTTGGTTGCATTTTAATGTTTTGATGAAGTTACTTAGCCTGAAACATCCAAATTATCCAAATGTATGCATCTTTACATTAAGGCTGCATCGATTTCTATGAAAAGATGGATTCTGTAGGATTCCTAAAAGCTTCATCATTGGAAAAACGGTTGGAAAAAATAGGTTCGTACAAATAATTTGCCAATATAAACTCCCACAGTATGGATAAGTAACGTCCCTCCCCTCCCTCCCCATCTATACAGAAGAGTTTTAACAGCTTCCGTACTCCCACTAATAAAGTTTTCAAAAGCGAAAGACTAACAGCCCACAATTCTCTGGCCTCCTACCATCTTGTCCATGGAGATAATACGCCTTTTAAAATCCAACCATTGTCCTGTGATGCACTTGTCAAATTTAGTTGCATGTTTAGAGTGTGATGAAGCCTTTCCCATTCTTTTTTTTTTTCTCCAGAAAGTGTATTGTGTCAGCGATTTCTCTTTCATATCTCTCTTCCTCATGCACCAGCTGAACGTTCCCGCTTATACATCTGAAGCCTTGGTGAAGTGAATTTAGTGTGTGGTTAGAAACACAGAAAGGTTTTCTTGTTTTAATGAACATATACACTTTTTACTACCTTTATCCGGTCAGGCCCCTCTTAGGACCTCTGATTTGGCACCAAAACAAGGAATACAATGTTATTCACACTCTCTATGGTACCACTCTGTGTTTAATGCAAAAAGTATGAATCATAGAGCATTCCCAACCCCCCCTTATCTCAAAATGGGTATTAGCTCAGCGGGTTAACCAAGACCTCAGAAAAGAACCTGCTGCGATCATGACTCGAGTTTCTCATGCCTTTCAGTCAAACATTGAGTAATAAGTGAACTGAGCCTAGGGAAGAGAACAAATATATTTAAATGACGGAACGGCACAGGTTTTAAGTATAGCATCGGTAATAAGGTCAGTGGGTTTGATGTAGACTACAGGGGATTGCTTACTTCGTTCTGCTTTTGTAAACCTCCTCGTTTTTATGAACTATTTAAAGTCAATATGGAAAAGAACTGAAAAGTACATTTTAAATCACATTTATTTTGTGCATAATTTATGTGAACTTTACTCCAATGCAAAAGAACAGTAATACATAATCTTTCATCAAAATGTAATACATCTGTCTTTATTTTTCAGAGATTTCACAGTATCTTCTATTTCATGTTAACCAGCTAGTAATTTGGTTAAGGTTAATGTAATCGTAGTCAGCTAGTATAAGTTGTGTGAGTAAACCTCACCCCCTAACGTCAAGAAGACTACTACCCAGGGAGCATTTTATGATTTTTTTAAGATGTCCAATGAATGTCTAATAGACGTCTAAACATCATCTTGGCTAAAACAAGGCTAAATTTGGGCTGTCAGTGAAAATCTAATAGACGTCTAAGAATAGGCCAAAATGAACAGAAACGAGTGACTACACATATAAAGTCTGTCTATTTGAAGACCAGTTTAGTTTTGGGCTATTCTTAGATGTCTTAGATTTTTACTGACAGCCCAATTTTAGCCTTGTTTTAGCCAAGCTGTCTAGATTTAGATGTCTATTTGACATCTATTAAACATAAAATAGTAAAAACAAAAAAATAGTAAAAAGGATTGAACGAAATTTAGAAAACAATGTTTTTGATCCATTTAAAATGTTGACTACTGTATATAGATTTATCATCAACCTGCTTCCAATGCCAAGGATGTTGGGTTGAATCTTGTTGAGGGCAGCTCCAGTTGACCTGGAGGAGTTGCGTTGGTGCCGTGACCCGGATGGTAGTGAGGTACGGTGGTAGTGTGGCAACTACCATTGCTACAGCATCAACTGCTGGTTAAAATTAGGGATGTTCCAATCAGGTTTTTTTTGCCCTTGAGTCAGAGTCATTCGATTTTGAGTATCTACCGATACCAAAACTCAATCTGATACTTCTATAATACATAAAAAAAAGAATAAAGGAGAGCGAAGAAACAGATCCAGGATATTACTTATTTTTAATTTAATTCACCTTATTTTAACATTCAACAACTCTGTTAACAAGCAGAGCACTTCTGTGAGGCAGCTTGAACAATCAAGTAATAAATAACATAAATTCTTCACTTTGGACTTTAGTGCAACAGTGAATATTTTTTTAAAAATCTAATATAAAAACAAATAGCACCTCAACTTTAAAAAATTTTGCTATGGCAATGTTGTCATCATCAACTTGATAATACCTCCAGACCGCAGACATACTCTCACTTTCTGCTTCAATCTGCTTCCGTGTTCTACTTTGCCGGAATTTTACCAATAGCGTCTCTGCAACAAAGTGATGTCATGCTGCACACGTTGCTGTTTCTGTGTGAATTCTGTGTCACCGCATAACTAGATGTGTTAAAAACAATGAGAATATATATTTATATACATTCATATTCGAGTTCTGATCCAGTCTGAAACGGCGTGATCCGGCATGATTTCCGATCCTGTGATCGGATCTGGACATCCCTAGATAAAATTCCACTGGGGGTCCATGACAAATAGAACCAGAGTGGTTACTAAGGTGACATAACCCCAAAGGGGGCTTTTGGTTTAGGAGGGTGAGTGTGAGATTATTGGAGATCCTCAGAAAAACCTCAGTCCATTGGCTTTAAGAGGCACATTAAGGATTGACACTAAAACAAGGATGTCCAAATTCTGCCCTGAAAGTCTGTCCTGCAGATTTGAGCTAAAACTTGCCTCAGTGAACCAGTTTGAAAGTATCTGAGGGGTTTCATTAATGTAAGACAAGTTTACATTAGCATTGTCAAGGGCAGATTTGAAGATTCATTATTTTGGAGTGTGCCAAAATGCTTTTGACATTTAACCTCACATTATTTTTTTACAACTCAAAAAGGTCTCCTCAATAGCAGTGTTTCAAGAGTTTAGACTTATTTGTCTGGTAGGTTTCAACCAATTTTTCCAATCCAATTATGTTTGTTCATCAAATATCCGGTTGTGCTTCATGGGGTAGTGAATTCTGTTTAAGTTTTCACCATATAAAATTATCTAAAGACATTTTTAAATGCTATCTTATAACTTTCAAAAGCATACATTAACATGTACTATTTAAATTATGCGGATAAAATCCACCAAACAAAGCTACACCATCTGCACACTTCCTGTAGGGCAGGTTACATCTAAAAGTATGACAGGAAGACAATGTAGAAACCTTCATAGTGTGAGGGGTCAAGCTAAGGTTGAGGGGTTCACGAAGCAAACAGGGGGAAAAAAACACAAGTCCACGCTTATTTCTGTGAGAATACAGACAGAAAGTCAAAACGCCAAAGATGTGGCTCCAGGCACAGCCAGACCAGATTCATTTTTAATGCACTTCGAACATCAAACTTCCCATGGCTTTCTGTCAGGTTGCAAAAAAAGTTATGTTATAAAGCAGTGATAGTGTATACGTGTGCCAGATTTAAAGAAAGGGTCTACAGGGGGTCTTTTGGAAAGAGCATTTGCAATGCTTTTCACCCTGAGCAGGGATTTAATTACCCCTATATGCCAAGGCCAAGGGATTGCAGCTTTTTATCAAGGCGTGAAGATTAAAACGTCCCTCAGTAGGCTTTCTTTTCTGCGTGTTTTCTTATTAGCTGTCAGGACTGTTAGACAAATGCATTACTTTGAAGTATCAAATTGGGTTTGCCAGGAAATATGTCATTCAGTTTCATATCCACAACCCCTTTGAGCAATAATAAATATGGCTTATTTTGGAGGTTTCATTGATCAGTCAAAGGCGTATTTACAATCTCATGCGTAAAAAAATGGCCATGTTTAACCAGGCAATACATCTTTTCATGATGACCATAGGGTTGTCTAATTTTTTATTCATACAATGCGAGAACAGCTTACAGCATTTTCCGACCCTTTGAGGTTTTCTTTCTGAATTTTGTTCAGACTTGAGTGGAAATGCTTTGATAGGTACAAAAAAAAAGCCCTGGAGACTCGTCATATACGCAATAAAGTAAAACAGACTTGTTCTTCACTCATATACTGCCATATGTACACAATACTGCTTTACGTGATCACTAAATTGAATGCCTCCAGTTACTAGAATGACTATGTGTACAGTTTGTGACTGAGAAAAGTAATTCATGTGGAAAAACAGTGGTTTGTTCCAACCTCCAGGCTTGAGGTTCCATTTAGAAACATGCAAAGTGGACGTGCCGCACAAGGAGAAAGAGAAAATGCAATGAAAATTTCACCCAAAAACGGAAAGAAAACAAAAATCCTCTTCAAGTATGGTTTTGCTTTTCGTTTTTTGAAGCCGCATTTGCAACCCATCTAATATGATTTTCAGTTGAAACAGGATGTTGACACCAGTTTTGGAAAAAAACCAAATTTTTGAGTTTGAGATTTCATTCTGAATGCGTTGGATATATAAAACAACCGTGTGCTTTGCTCTTTTGCTGCTTTGCCTCTCTGCTTTATGTCTGTTTTGGTTCTGTTTAGGAGATACTTTTATTTTGAGCTGAGTTGATGAATTCAGACAGGACTTTAAGAGTACGCACTAATGCATACTCAAGGACAGAACCTCTAAATGAGACCTTTTTGTCCACAGTTTCTAAAACCCCACTGATGACTCAGTGCTATTCAGTATTATGAGCAATGATCTCAAAATGGGTTCTAACTAGTTTTTATTTTTATTTATAAAAAAAGTTCATGCTCAATTTTCCAATGAAGCATCGTGAATCTCTTAAAGATCACTATCATAGTCATTAGCTTGCACATGTTCAATAGTAAAATTACCAGAAGAATGTCACTGTAATGGTGATGGATGACCTGTCTGTTTTGTAAATTGTGGCGCTTTTAGCTGATAATGTTTTTAAAAATGGCTCTAAAACTACAGGATCCCTCTCATCTCTATTAACTAAAATCACTGTTTCTAAGTTCATATACCTTATTATTAGCTTTATACTTGCTTTGTCTTTCTGTAAGCACTTGGTTGAAAAATATTAAGAGTTTATATGTTAGCACCAAGTTGGTTCTAACATAGTAGCTGTTTAATAGTTTAAACTCAATTTCAAAGGCTAATATTAGTTGGGGAATCAGGCACAGACAATGCTAATGATATTTCTGTTAGCCTAAACATTGCGATATTATTAAATTCCAGTTAAATCATTCAATGAGGTTAAAAGAATACAGAGCTGCTAACAAGTATCCTAGCATAATGCTAAAAGCTGTGTGTGTGGATAATGAGTTGTTTGTTGACTGTTAGCATGAAGATTAGCATACTAACTTGTGTGTAGTTTAAACAAGAGACTAGCAAGGTGCTTAGCATCATGCTAAACCTTCTGTGGCTAGTAATGAGTTTTTTTTTGTTGACTAATAGTCTGAGGATTAACATGTTAGCTTAAATTACGTTACTGAAAAAAACAGCTTAAACCAGCCTAGGCTGGTTGACTGGTTTTAGCTGGTCAACCAGGCTGGTTTTAGAGGGGTTTTGGCCACTTCCAGGCTGGTTTCCAGCCATTTCCAACCTGATCTTAGCTGGTCAGGCTGGGAGATGACCAGCTAAAACCAGCTATATCCAGCTTAAACCAGGCTGGTCAAGCTGGTTTTAGCTGGTCATTTTCCAGCCTGACCAGCTAAGACCAGTCTGGAAGTGGCCAAAACCTCTCTAAAACCAGGCTGGTGGACCAGCTAAAACCAGCCAACCAGCTTAGGCCATACCTGCCAACATTCGGATCATAAAATCCGGGAGATTTTATCCAGGGGTGCGCGTGAAGTGAAGAGCGGGGGTGGGTGGGCGTGAGTGAAGGTGCACGTAGTGAAGATAGGGGGTTAAGGTGCGCGCGAACTGGGAAGCAGGTATGAAGATGGTTGCACGGTGTGGGTTTGGTGCGCATGGGGACGGAACCAAAAATTCCAGGAGTTTTCCGTGAGACAGAGCAATACGGGAGGTGAGCGGGAGCTGGGTCTAAAATACAGGAGACTCCCGGGAAAACTGGAGTGTTGGCAGGTATGGCTTAGGCTGGTTTAAGCTGTTTTTTTCAGTAGGATAATGTGTGTAGTATGTTTATTTGAGTGACTAGCAATCACACAACGCATAAGAAACCTCATTTTACTCTGTTCAAATTTGACGGCCATGTGAAGAGAGGGTAATTTTACGTAGCAGCATGTTTTCAGTCTCTTGCCGAGTGTGATATTCAGAACGTGTCTAATTCCAGCGGCCTCTAAATGAGTCCACGTCCAGCATGTGGGATCTTGTGCTCTCTGCATGCATAATGCGCTGAAGATAATCATCTCGGAGTTAGTGCAGCATAGCAATCTGTTGAAGCCAGCCTGAAGAGCGATGTATTCCTTCATGTTAACCGATACCGTATGATGCAGTTTCTCATTTTCACTTCTATGATTGGCTTTGTGATTTGATTTATGCGATATTACAAATTCCTTCTCTTATTTCATCTTTGAATACTGAAAGTTAATGAAAAAGCAGTCATGTATTTCATAAGTTGCATAAAAGCCAGCGGTTGCTGAGCTGATCAGGAGTGCATTGTGGGAATCTGGCATTTTAAAATGATCATCTAGGCTATGAACCATATAAGGGTTGATTTATGTGTGTTGTCTTTTTATATATTAATTTATTTATTTTGTGTCGATGTGCGCTGATCAAGTTTACAATGTTTAGGTCACCTGAATGGAGTTACTTATTGAAAAAGAAGGAAATGCGAAACATCTGTGAATTTTGTAAAGAGTCTATGACTGTTTTTCTACCAAGCTTGTTCTGTATATCATTGTTTTGGGTGGGACTGGAGTGTATTTTGGGAGGGCTTTTTTTTAATGGTCGGGGTCGTGCAATGATCTGTAATTAAGATGACAAACTATAGACTGAAAAAAAAAACATGAAAATTAAATAAAGTGTTATATTTGCATGATTTCCTGTATTTTCAGTGAGCCTAAAATTTATTGTTGTGTATACTGAGTGGACGTATGTCCAAACACTATGAAACTGAAACTTTTCTGTGCCATTGTCATTTTATTTTCCCCTAACCTTTGTTAACTGACTTTTTCATTCCACTGCCATAACAGTTAAACTCATTTACATGTATAATGTATAAAACTGCTGAATTAAATGAATCAAATGCTTGATGAAAAGATAGGTCAGGTCCTTGTCAGATGTGATCGTTTATGCCAAAACATTGTACTGTAAACCTTGTTGTGCATCCTTAATATGCTTTGGCCTTCACAGTACAAACCATCTCATACTATTTAGACATTTTCTCTTAATACTATCAGAGTTAATTGACATGCATCCCTGTTTACAAAGATTAGCAGTCATTGGTCAGGAGGTCAACCGTAGAGAAAGCTAACAACAAACTATCAGCATTTGCAAAATAATCCCATTAGTAATTAATGCCTACTCTCCCCTACAGCGCTTCACCCAGGAAAGTAGAAATTGCTTTAGCATTTCGTTTGATTACTTAATTATTTTACATATTTAATGTAATCCAAATTCAGTGGTAAACTAAAATTGGTTTCAGTGTCGCCTTTAGTGTTTGGCTTCGTTGGCATTTACAATGCATTTCCTCAACTGTTGTTGAATTTTCACATGATGTTTGTCTCTGCATAATTAACCCCACTTTATCAAGAGGTTAAGTAGAGAGGTTGGTTGAGTTCTTCTAGCTTCCTCTTGCATTGAATTCTTTTACAAGCACTGATCAATCACCTCTCCTGATTATCGATCTATAGACCCCACAAGGCTTGTTTCAGCTGTTTTCCTTCAAGATGTGTATTATGAAAGCCTCTTTGGACTGTCAAAAGTAGTAAAGAAAGGATGGTTTGTCATCAAATTCGATTCCTTGCCAAGAAAAGTGGACAAACTCTTTTGCCAAATGAGCTTCTCTGGAAGCCTTTCTAAATATACCTTAATTGTGAGGTACTTATTTATAATTCATAGTGGGAAACCTGTACACCACTTGCTTGGAGACTACGATGGCTCAATTTCAATCCACTTGACAAACTTCACCAGCCACAATCGATTGGACACATTCTTGCTCCAATTCATGTGTGACAGCAGAAGTCGTTGCAAAAGTCAGTTTGACCCTTGGGAGTCTTTAAGGATCGGATGGAATCTTGTTCCCTTCACATCAATATACTCTATGGCTCAATCCCAAATGGCACCCTAAACCCTTGTGCTCTTAGTACCTATGAGTAGGGTTGAAGTCTGCTTAGGGTTAACTCTAACTCTCGCACATATGAGATCCCTCTAAATAGGGGGCACCTTATACCAAGGGTTGGGCAACCCCAATACTGGAGGGACACTGTCCTGCAAAGGTTAACTACATCCATAATCGAAAATACCTGAATAATATAACCTATGTTAGCTAATGGAGCTAAACCTTGAAACATAGTGGTCCAACAGGTCTGGAGTTGTCCTACATTCTAGTGAACCTAATGGACACATACACTTTGCAGCCACTATACAGTAAGTCCACAGGAGCACATTAGGTGTGCCATTTGGGAATAGCTTCAGAAACAAAAATCAGCCTTAGATCTTTGGTCTGTTAGTTCACCTCTGCTTAATTTATCCGTCTTCAAGAGGACAAGTGGTTGGGCAAGAGGTCATAGGTCATGTTTGGACTGATCACCAGACCTGAAAGCTTTTCACATCTCTTTAAGATGCAGGGGAAGCTGATTTGGGATCTGTATAAACATGTTTTTTGCCTCTAAATGGGCCCTTGGATTGATTTATTCAGTTTTTTAGGCATTTATTGCTTTTTTGTGATGATTGTCTTTCAATTTCTGTACAAAAACTATTTCTATATTTGCAATAAATTTGTATAAAAAGAACAGCTGTGTGTGGAGTACAGTTCACCAGCATGTTTAAATGCTGCTTTATTTGATTCCTCAATGATTGGCTTTACCAACCCACAGAGCAGGATTTCCTTCACTGGTTGCTCTCCGATCAAATCTGGCTTAATCTTAATCATCTGGTTCAATTCAGTGATGAGTTCTCAGCGGACGTCATTGGTATGTATGCTCATACAGGAAATATTGCCCTCTGAAGGGCACTTCAGAGTGAAAACATTCATGGCTGACATATTGAAGTGTCGTTCCAAACTGAAGTGCTCAAAACTGACCACTCTGAAGGGTTCTTTGGAATGAAGGATACAACTGATGGCCATGATGCTTTGAGCAGGGAAGTTTAATTCAATTTGGAAGGGCCCTAATCCAGGAGTATCAAACTCAGTTCCTGAAGGGCCTGGATGTTTTAGTTCCAACCCTGCTTCAACACTTCAACACTTAGTAGGTTTCAAAAAAGCCTGAAGCACTCAATTAGTTTGATCAGCTGTGTTTAGAGTTAAAGCTAAACTGTGCAGAGCTGGGAACTGAGTTGGCACCTGTGCACTAATCCCCCCCAGAAGGGGCTAGGGCATAGGGATGAGCACTTCCAAATGAAACCGTGTCTATTTCAACCCAGGCTCCTTCTGAAAACATACCTGCATATACATTTCTGGAGGTCGCTAAATATGTCCCAGGAGGCACGTATTTTTGCAGGTTTTGCTTTTCGCATATCTACGAAAGGCCGCTGTGTGCGCTTTTGCAGATCTCAAATTTCTCTCGCGAGTGCCATTCACGCCTGCTGTTCTCGCAAAAACCCAACATAGGCCACTGTTGACTTAATGTTTGACTGACTGAATGATTGACTGACTGACCGACCACTCGACTAACCCACCCACCTCCTTCCCTAAACCCAACCAATTTTATCGATTGACCCGCCCACCCACTTCCCTAAACCCAACCGACAATTTTCAAAAGCATTCCAGAAAACAAAAAGCCCTTGCCAGATTTTTTACCACGTTTTCAGATTTTACCACATTCTCACCCTGTTTGTAGCGTACTGGTTAAAAGATGATTAAGTCTTTCACTGATGGTTCACGATTCATTTATTGGTCACTCTCCATAGAATTATTACACATCATTTCTTCATGAATCACCGTAAGAACTAAAGAAAAAATAAACAAACAAACAAACAAACACAAAACTTAAAACACTAAGCAAACATCAACAATCAAACATTAATCTCAACAAACCAAATTACTTAAACCAGGAGCTAAAACTTATGAACGGGGAATCTGTGAAGCAGCCGTATACCTGTGCCTTTTTTTACCATGTTTCACCTAGCGTTCCATGCTTGGCGTGCCTTGCCTTTCACCCATTACTACATGCGATATATATCTGGTAGGTTCCGCAATTTCGATGTCATAATTAAAGTCCCCAAACAACGTAATTCATTCAACAAATCAAACCATATACAAAATATATCAAAATAACAAAAAATTGTAGATCATAAAAGTACATGACAAGCTAACAGGACAAACTGGTTTCAGCAGGAAAGCCGTACACACGGAGGTAAGCTGTCAGCTGGTAAGTGCAAAAAGGAATGGCGACAAACCACCCATGGCATTCTTTTAAATAATGAAATTCAGCTATACATCCCTCTGCCTACATAATTCATGGTCTCCAGAAACGTATATAGGAATACGTTTTCAGAATGAGAATGTTTTGGTATGTTTTAAAGGGATGGTTCTTCCAAAAATGAAGACTTATAATTTACTCATATTCATTACCCTCATGTTGTTTCAAACCATGTTTTAAAAAAAAGTGATTGGTAAATTAGATTAATTTAAGTCTCTTTGACCTCCAGCTGGACCAGTTGTGACCAGTTATTCTCTTGAGAAACCCTTTTTTTTTTCTCCCATCATGAAATAATGAGTGATGAATGGCCTGAAAGGAAGAGTGTGTTTGAAATAGAGCAAGCGAGTGATGACTATGACTCAGCTAATGTGTTGTCGCAGTGTTTGTGATGACTAAATTTAGGTGATGGTGAAACATATTTCCCATTGACACACAAACTCTCACCTCTCACTGAAACCAAGGAGAGAGATGAGAGTGGGAAGCAAACTGTACTAATCACACAATCCCAGCGTGAGCCTATAAACAAATATACCATTTAGCATTGTTCGCAGTCTGCGAGGCTTGTATTGCACTCCAAACATCGCCAATGTTTATCTTGGTGCAATATGTTGGCCCATTAACTCATTTGGCTCCATCATTTCAGCATATTTGCAAATTTATACTTACATAGGACCACAGAGTTGAATCTAGATTCGCTTGTTGTGTTTATATGAGAAGCCACAGCATCTTCAAACCTTACCCTATGTGTCCACTGGGATGCAGATGAGAAGGCGTTTTTTAATTAATTCTTTATGGGAGCTTAACGGCAGGCTTGCACAAGGGACTGTGGGATTGATAGAGGAGTGGAAATGTTGAAAGTGGCAGAAAGTTAGAAAAGGCTTCCCCCACCTCCCACCCAAAATGAAAATGGATCCAAGCCTGTCTATGTTTAAAAGGACTCAAAAGAAGATGTTTTTTAAAGAATGTTTGAAAGCATTAGCAATCAACTTCCATTGTAATTTTTGTTTTTACGGTGGTTGTCAGTGGCTGCTGGTTTCCAACATTCTTTAGAATACCTTGTTTTGGGTTCAACAGTGTTCATAAAAGTTTAGAACCACTTGAGTGTGAGTAAATGGTAAAGGCATTTTCTTTTTAGGTGAACTATCCCTTTAAGTTCCTTTTTGTCTAGGATTGCACTTGCTTGTATCTTTCCCCCTTCGCCAGATTGAATACCGAGACCATTATATTGTGCTTCAGCTGCTGATGTATGGAGCCTCATGAGCCGTTATGGTGTGTGTCGAGGCTGTAATGAGAGGGTCGGATCAATAGCTGGACGGGGAGGGATGGGGTTATCGTCTAGCACCCCACTCGCTGATTTAAGGGTCACGCAGGGGTGTTTATGTCCACCCGTGGCGTAATGGACTCTCTTTGCGTCTTGTCTTGATTCCTGATTTATTTCCCGTTCGTAGCATGTCGGGAACTGCAATGAAGGGTACAACTGAACTTCCCCTTGCCCTCAGGACCTTGATGGGCTGTTCCGGGGTCCTGTCCTATTACTCATTTGAATAGTCATTGATGGATTTCTCCAATCGATAAAACACTCTGATCCAGTTTAATCAGGAGTGCAGGCAGAATTCCAATCCTTGGATGGTGTTTAATTCCAGCAATGCAGGTTCTTGTGTGTGTTTTTAGTTTGTGGTTTATGAGGACACAAAATTGTATGGGTATGATCTATTTGTACTCTAATAATTTGGTTTACAAGGACACGCCTTTTGTCCTTGTAGTTCTTAATGCTTAAAAATCATATTTTAACATTAAATTCCTGTGGTTTATGGGTATGAGTAAGGTAAGGCCATATAATAAGTTTTTTTTTACAGTATAAAATACATCAGCCCTATGGAGAGTCCTCATAAACCATATATGCAAGTGTTTGTGTGTGTGTGTCAAAATATCTGAGCTATGAAGGTGTAATAGACTATCAGTGCAATAAAGTAGGTTTGTTTACTTCAGAAAATTATATTTTTAGACAAGTTGCCTGAGTGTTGTTGCTATTTGTCATCATTTTTATATATTTATATTGTGCTTTATCATTCTGATAATTTATGTATCAAATGCATTAATAAAACAATGGAGTCCTTTCAAATGTCCTTGGGTGATGTATAATCTTTTGTTTCCTACAACATAATTTTTAAAAATAATAATATGTTTTTAGCTATTTTGAGAAGTTGCAGATGTACAACAAGATCACCAATTCTGGCCATGGGTATTAATTTGATTTTACATTTACCACTATCAAAAGTGCCATTTTCACTATTAAAAGTGCCATTAACTATTGATTTACGTTTTTATTTTTTAAATGTTAACCCCTATATTTCACAAAGTGTTCCTCAAATTCACATTAGTCATGTCTAATCTCTATAATTATTTGTTTTAATTATAATTGTTGCACATTTTCTATCATCTGTTCCAAAAAAGGAGGGTTGTATTAGCACCCTGACATATATAGTATTTCCTTGTAGCCGTTGCCTACCTTCCCATGTTTTCTTCTTCTTCTTCTGCTCTGAGATTTTCAGTCTCACAAGGTGCACTCTTTTTTTTCCTTTGCACCTCTGTAGTCCTCTATAAATGGTCCTGTTGACTTCCCGAAGGCAACACTGATCTTAAAGGCTGTTTCCTTCCAAGGTACTGTATTGCCAAGAGGGGAATACCACCAAAACATGGTCTAGCAGAGCTGAAAATTGCTGAAAACTTGCTATAGAGACAAGATTCCTGTTCTCGCACAAATAAACACTTACCCATCATCCCCTGCTGCAGCACCCTGCAGGTGGGAAACCCTTATTCTTTCCATATTTACCATCAATATCCTGTACGTGAGTTGGATATGATATGCCACTGTGCAAAATTTGATGCTATTGCTTGATTTTTTTTTTTTTTTTTTTTTTTTTTTGACTACAACGAACATTAATTTGCAAACAAATCGAGGCAGGTGTAAAATGAATTTAGCAATGCTCAGTTGAGTGCTACTGTAAGTAAATAAAAGGAAAATCTGAGCCTTTAATCATGTCTAACTGTATATAGACAGCACTTAAAGCACTCTGGTCCTATAGCGTAGTGCAATTAAATCCATTAACTGAGGTGGTTTCACGGATCATATAATGGGTGTTCTGTTCCTCACAAGAAATGCATTTTTATGATGCATCCTTGTTGGTTTAGGCATCAAACAGCTACCAGCCTTGATTTGTTTGTTGGAGAACAAAACGGAATCTTCAAGCAAGTCAATGATTCATTTATGTTTCATTAGCTCTGTTTATCTTCTCCTGGAGTGCTCAAGAATTAGCTGGATCATGAATGCGGCTCATTGTCTTTCTCGCGGTTCATCTTCGATGAATAAAAAACCCAGAGGGTTTTGTAAGATCCTGCCTTCTAACTCATCATTACGTTTCTACCGATGTTTTTCAATGTCTGTCTACCAGTAGTACAAATCTAATCTTACTCCAGGGCCTCATAATAAACAAGACTCTGAATTAGAAAGCAGGGTATGAGCTTTTGTTGTGTTTAGTAAATGGTTGTTTCAGAGAGACTAAAGGCACTTTTGGCTCTGTGGACTCCTAAAACTTTCAAGCCTTCTAAGTTAGTTGGCACAATTGGGAACCAACTGTTTGTATTATTTCTATTCTATAAATATATATATAAAAAAATTCCACCATTCTTTATAATGTTACCATTTTGTTCCATAGAAGGAGGGTGAAAAAAAAGTAGACCCTCAGAGATGCAACATATTTGAATAACATTATTTAAGCAATTAAATAATTCCTTTATTCTACAAAATATGGGTAAAACTTGGTATGGGCTGGGTATTGCAGCCCTTTTGCAATCATTTTGGAAATTCGATTTGATTCTCATTTATGTGGCTTTGATTCGATTTTGATTTGATATCAATTTAATCATTTCATCTAAAATATTGACACAAAATTTATGATTTATTATCAAGGCTGGAACTGTAAATGAAACTCTCCTACTTGGGTATATTACTGAAATATACATGTAGACTACATGACATTATTTTATTAATTTGAACTTTTAAATTACAATCTAAATTAACAAATAAATAACAAATTACTGTAACTACTGTACTTAACAACAAATCATAAATCTGTACATTCAATGTGCACATTAACAAACTGAAAAAAAAGTGAATTACTGCACTGTAAATGTGCAACAGTGAATTTAGTTAAAAAAACAAAACAAATGTCTTTCTCTGCATGTACAAAGCATTTTAAGTATCTATACAACTTTACTACAGTCTAATCATTTACTGCAACCAACGTAAGGAGAGTTTACTCGCACGTGACTTGTTTTAGCTCTTTTGGTCAGTTTAGAAACTTTGTCGTGTTAAAGCGAACCGCACCAAGTACAGTGTAACACTGTAACAATTTTTTAATCACTGTTTCGGAACAAAACGGGTGTGAAAGCACCCTAAAAATATTTTTTAAAACTACTTAGTAAATCACAATTTCTGAGAAAAACAACTCAATTACAGTATTTGTAATTTGTTACTTTACACCACTGGTGATGTCACTGTGAGGGGTAAGGTTAGGAGTGGGGTTAGGTGAGCCAATTAAAAAGCATTACATGCAGCTCAGATTGCACTGCACCGAGTCTGCAGGCTATTTTGGCCATCTGTCCACACTGACAGCCTTTTTGGAACACCAACCACAGTTTTGAAGTTAGTCTAGATTTCAAATGGAACACTTTAGGCTCTGTGGACTTTCAAAACTCTCTTACGCTTGTTCACCCTAAAGCATGGAATTCAATAGTGACCAACTGGTTGTTTGGAACTCCATTTACATTTACTTTAGAATAACATTGATTGATTGATTGATTGGGTTGATTGATTGATTGGGTTGATTGGGTTGATTTATGATAATTAAAAAAATCTCTTTGGTCCTCAGCGACTCGGTTGTTTTGTAAAATAATAATAATAATAATAATAATAATAATATTCATAATAATAATAATAAATTCTCACAGACGTAATGTTGTTTTAAGTGGTATCAAAATTAACAATTATTAAATCT
Source organism: Danio aesculapii (assembly GCF_903798145.1). Lineage (NCBI taxonomy): Eukaryota > Metazoa > Chordata > Actinopteri > Cypriniformes > Danionidae > Danio > Danio aesculapii. The sequence continues at coordinate 15,527,891 of NC_079456.1, read as the reverse complement.
ATGTTAATATGAGTATTTCTTGTATTATCCTAAATTATAGGACTTGTAAATATCCTATATTATTATTTTAAATAAATCTATGTTCTGAATTTGGTAAGGGATTCACATTTTTCACAAACTGTTTCAAGGAACTTTTTCCAACTTAAATGCCCAGGATTGCAAATCTTCAACAAATTACCCAATGCAAATGAATGGTTTTGTTTAAAGGGTGAAAAAGTTGTTGCAGGCTAGCATCTCTGAGGGTTACATTTCTTAAAGTGTCCAAATAAATAGCAAGACAGTCAGAGCTGCATTACACAAAGTCTGTTTTAAAGTTTAAAACAACCCCAAGCACAGATTTCATAGTAGAAAGGATCTCAAGCATGTGCACCTTTTATCAAATCAATTACAGTGACGCATAATTAAGTCCAAAACTGTCCCGGCTCAGTTAGCAGGAGTACTAATTACAACACAAAAATACCCGGCAGTCATTTTCATTTCAGAGGAGAATCAAATTAAGTCCAAAGGGAAGAGAAGCACACGAGAGGAGAAACACAACAGGAGGGATGCGCATATTCGCCACGTCAAGCTATCCTCCAACACTACGTTTAATTAGCCTTTATAAACTTCAAACGGAGCTATGGACTCGGATGACAAGCCGTCTACTTATAAAAAGTGCAAATAAAAGTCTCAAAGGTAACTGAATTAGATGAACTACTTATATGACTGTCCATTTTATGTCATTTAAATATTCAAATGAAATGGCGACATAAACAAGCAATATCACATGGGCAGCTGTATGATATGGCTATCAGCATTGTTGGGATTTGTGCGTAGGTAACCACAGCAGTGCTAATATACAGTCTTATCGGATTGCTACTAATGTTATATTGCGATTAAACAACAGTTCAATGCCATAAGTGTGAAAACAAACCTAAATATAACCATACAATGTTTAAAAAAGGTTTACATGAGCAGAATTCCTTTGTTCCAGCTGTTGCTAATGGCTTGTTTACACTGAATGGTACAGTACAGTATGGTACGTGTCGGTATGGGTCACTTTTATCAGGCTTGCGTTTGCACTGCCAAAAAGGTACCAATGGTGGGCGCGGTAAACGACAGAAAAGTTTCAGTCGACGTCATTCTCGCTCATGGAAATGTCAAAGTAAAGCTGTACGGGTCGTTCACACATCATATAAGAAGCACTTCTCACAAAACAGATGCTTTATACACACAAATACTTGTGTATAAATGTTCATTATTAACCTTTCTATGAACATGATTTGATTATAATTGATTATATTATATAGAGCAAAATAGCCTACTGTAACGTCTGCAGTTTTATAAAATAAATAAATAAATGCAACATTTATAAACACATACAGCCCCTTACAGTCTCTGATATGTTACCAATTACAGAAAAACTACACACAACATACATTTAGTTCTTATTTGGGTTCAAAAACAACAGGCAACATATAGCCCACAGTCAGCGCAAACCTCTCATCTGCATCTTTAATCTTCACCAGCACATCTAACCTCAGTTTGAAAGTAATTCCATCATTCCGAGTTCATAATAGTCCAAAAGGTGATGATAATAGTTAAACATGGCAGTTTGTTCATGTTTTAGGTTGCTAAAACAATCATTTCCTCCTTTGTTTTGCCAGGTTTCTCCTTTGTTTATTCGAGCGTCACTCTCTTTTGTCCAAGCACGTGCATGTTACTATGATCGGCTCAAGAAGTTAGTTATTTCAAATATAGACGCGCAGCGAGCTCAACGAGAAAGCGAAACTGTTTGCACATTAGACGGTCTAGTAAACAACTACGGGGCACAGGGTAGTTCTGCTCTTCTTCTTGGCTTTGTGGCTGTTCATCAAGATGACAACATGGTTTGTTTAAGCTCGGGTTGACCATGGCTCATTGTTATATGTATATATTATTACAGTGTAATGTTTCAGCTGTGTTTTTTAAAAATGCAGGTTCCTTTGTTTTCATTCTCCTGACTTGTTCCATGAGTGAGTGACATATCTCTGTAAACCAATAGTGTTCAGCTGCGCATCTTGCTCTGCCTTTTGGTACCCTTTTGTTGTGCTAGGTACTCTTCCAAAACAGTACCTAAAATGTGGTACAGTACGGTTTGCTTTTAGGTACCTTTTGACAGTGGAAATGGCCGTAAAAGCATACCGAACTCTACCATACCACTCAGTGGAAATAGGCCATAATTAAAAAAAACTTAACTTTAGAACTAGTATTTCAATTATTTTATTGTATAATGTAGAGTATTGTAAAGTTTTATTGAAGACAAAACAGAGTCTTACTTGCAGATCAACAGAGTTCTATCTATTCATTTAATGACCAATAACATTACCAAATCATACAAATATGCTAAACAAAACAGCCGCATTTTCATATATTAAGCTGTAAAACATTACATTGCATTCAAATCTATTTTCTGGAGCAAATTCCAGATGATTGTGACCAAATATTACAGTTAGATATACCAAAACAACTTATGTCACATTTAACAACTATAGACACATGCTGCAGATTCCAGAATAAGTGTCCGTGGGAAGAATTCTCTCAGAAGGGAATAAAGGCTCTGGAGAAATATGTTATGATAAATAATGTTACATTTATAGTAACAGTTTGGATTTCACTGAAGCATTCAATATTCTCTCCTTTTCTGTTTTATGCTTTCTAAACAGATGTTACAATTCAATAGAAAATAAGCTAATTTAGCAGTTTTGTCAAGATTTGTAGCCTGCTTGTAAAAATCATTATTTGCTTTTAGGAATATCTGTAGTCTACCAAAAAGGCTATTTTGAGTCGAAGAAAATATTTTCATCTTTTACAGATGCGTGTTCTTCAAATGTCTTTCCGGACAGTATATATGCTGTTTTGTTATTATAAACTTACTGTAAAAAATGAACAGTAATGCATGTCAAATTCTCAAGTAACCGTTACGTTAAATATTCTCTCCTTCTCTGTTTTATGCTACCTAAAGAGATGTTTGTTGTTGTTCCATTTCAATAGAAAATAAGCTCACTTAGCAGTTCTGCCAAGATTTGTAGCCTGCTTGTAAAAATCATTATTTGCTTTTAGGAATATCTTTAGTCTACCAACAAGGCTGTTTTGAGTCGAAGAAAATATTTTCATCTTCTTTTACAGATGCTTGTCCTTCAAATGTCTTTCTGAACAGTAAACATACCTTTTTTTATTATAAATGTATTGTAAAAAATTAACAACAGTATGTCAAACCCTCAAGCAACTGTTTCCAATGGAAAACCAACAACCATGGTTTCATAATGGTTTGGAGTGGCCTCGGAAGATTACATGCAGCTGGTGAGTTGGAATTTGAATATGATTTTGCTGATCCGCAGAACTGAAATCGGTTTTAATGAGAGCTACAGGCTTTTACCTTTTGACCCTGTTTAATGGGTTCACACTTTCTTGGGAATAATCCCCAAATGCCATAATTCACAAATTAAAGCTGTTCAGAAATTCTCAGAGCGTGTCAAAGGTTAGAACTCAATTGTGGATGAAGCTCCTAGTGTTTCCCACCTTGAAATAAAGACATCAGTTAATCCTCTTCAAGTTTCTTTATGAACAACATTTTTATTGTTTTAATTTAATTTTATGTGTCTTGCCCTTCATAAATAAGGCAGCTATGCAGATTGGCAATATTTGATTTGAGATGCATTTTGTAAATTATATTGTAGTCCACTTTAATTACGCCATTTTCTTTTATTTTCTTTTTTGCTCAAATGAACCTGCCAAACTTATGTGAAGTGATCTATGCAAATGAGTACTCTTGATAAGGCTGTTTCCACACCATACATTATCTTTAATTATAGGCTTTACAGCAAGCATAGATTGGTTTCCTGTCTACTACTGATGAAATACTGAAATATTTAAGTACCGGCACGTCACAGAGTAGGTAAGGTAATCACATGCTAGAGTTGCGTATTTAAATGTGCCTGTCTGTGGTTGCACACATTTTCACATTTTAAGTTGTTTGTGGAAAACTTAGCTTTTAAGATACCTGTGTAATTTCCTTTTTAACCAGTATTGCTACATTGTAGGTATCCTCCATGATTCAGCCAATCCTAGAATGCTTTGCGACAAGGAAAAGTATGTTTTATCTTATCATAACTTATCAGTAATCTTATCTTATCACTTTTAACAAGTGTAATTTACTTTGCTGTCTCCCTAACTGGTCTTACAGGGTTTTTGGTCCAGTGTAGACCAGCAAACCAGCTTAGACGGTTTTAAACTTTGTTTTTTAGAAGTTTATCACTCTATATAGATTGTTTCTATTTCCATTTTAAATGTTTCATGATGGCTAGGATATTCCCTATTAATATAGCAGCTGAAATGGCTCTCAAGGTCTTCGAAGAAAGTAACTGACTTTGTTGACGGATTTATCAATTTGTCTGTCAGTGGTTCTTTGGTAATGAGATTCTTTTTGAATGCAAGGACCTGGACTAACCTCATTAAAGAGTTTTAATGCTTTTGTTTGTATTTTTGGTGTTACTGGAGATCTCTACAGGGAGCCGGTAGAGTCTCCAAACTAGGAAGTTGTTGACGTCAGTGTGAGGCGGGCGATGGGGGTTATCAGTGGGGATTGGAAGGGTCTGTGGGAAGCTGCTGAGTTGTTGCCCTTGATGCGGATAAAATATTGCATTGATTACTGATGCCTGGGTGCCAATAAATCAGACCAGCCCACGTGGGGAGGTTTTCTCATGAAGGCAGACTCTTATTCGTGAATAATGAGCCTGCTATGGGGAAACTCAACAATTCTGCCACCCTCTGAGAAAAGGGGGAAAGAGAAAAATAGTGTGCTGGTGTTCAGATGCCTGTGTTTTTGAGAGAGATTTACGAGTTTTACTGTATGACTAGGGTTTTGAGCAAAAGGAACGATTTTGATAAATGTTCATGCTGCACTTTTACGCATGAAAATGGCAATCGGAAGATGTTGGATGCCAAATCAAGACAGAATGATTGCTAAATTTGCATTATGGGTGTATTTTGCCCTAAAATATGAATATTTTAACCTAACATGATTACTTAAGTATGAATATTTTAATTTAACACTTAACTATTTTGCTTATATTTCCAGCTTGTTGACAAATGATGGAGCTGTTAAAAAAGGTAAATGTCTTCATATACCTATTATTAATTCATTTTATATTGATAAATAAGCATTGAATTCATGAAGTATTTGTATTTGTTCATTTCTATTATACATTCATACATTTTTTCCTAAATTTCGTTGCTTGCAATTACATTTCTTACTCGCATGTCCTTATATTGCACTTTTTTTTTACTACAAGAAACTTATATCTTTGACTTTACATCTTCATATATCACTAAATTGGGAGTTTTTTTTATGTAATTTTGAATATTTCTTGTAATTGAATCTTTATTTTGGCCATTTACAAGTCATAATTTCTTTCAGTTCCATCTTTTCCCTCTCACAATGTGGCTTTTTACATCTTATTTTCAGGAGGAATAGAAAATAGATGATTTTTATTTTGTTCAGATGTGTTCTTTGCTGCCCATTAAATAAAAAACCCTGTGCTTGTGGTTTGCCGGCTGGTTGGAGTGCGAAGGAGCAGTAGAAAGAGGTAAATTTATTTATAAACATCCATTATTAATGCTATTTCAATGTATAATTCCATTTCTGTTGAGACGCAAGCATTGTAGTCATAAAATATTTGCTTAGTTATCTGTGAATTTGTTCTAAATCATCAGACATGGCATTACACTGCCTTGTAAGCCTGTCGGTGAGCAGTTTCAGAGAAAGAAAAGCTTTTGTGAAGTCTTTGATGGACTTGGAAGCAAGGCGGAAAAACAGTTTCAGGTTTGGACAGCTGTGGAAAAATTCTGTGTATGTAGCGCAGCTAGCTGTCAGGTGAAGAGCACAGACAACAGTCACACTTGAATGTAAGTTTGGAAACATTTTACGTTTTCTAACATATTATACTGCTAATTTAACCATTTATTTACTACGACAAATATCTTATAAATGGAGCACTTAAGAAAAGGGCAGGGAGGATTGTGAGATACTTTTGGCTGTTAGCACATTGCCAACTGTTCTTTGGAAAGACGGAGTGAAACGTTTTAGCTTTACTACTACACTACAAAATTGCTCTAGTAATGTTAAGAAAAGACTATTCATCATCTGTGTTTTCATTATAAATTTATCATCAGAATTAGCAACATGCTAACAGCAAACAATTAAAATAAGTCTCCAAAATACTTTCTGCCCTGCCAAATTAAACGCACTAAATCATCCTGAACAACCAGCAAGTCTGTTTTAAATGTGTTGTATGTGTTCACAGACAGTTATAACTCTTTTATTTAGTACACATTATGTTTTTCAGCATATCATTAGCATTGACTTATCTATTTAAAAAATATTTACCTCAGATTTAAAGATTTACTGGAAACTTTTGATTGTTAGCACATTACCTGTTTTATAGAAAGAAAATGGGACAGATAGCAATTTAAAAACGTGTGGTTTAGAAGGACAACATTTCTAAGTTTATTGCATTTGTGTGTTTGCATTGCATTGCGATTCATTGTTATGCTTCTTACAATATCACGCTGCTAGCTTAGCAACATACAAACAACAAACTATCGTTATCAAATGTCAAGTCTCCAAATTCCACTTTTGACTGTCAAAATAAACATATTAAATAAACCTAAGGTATAATGCTGGACAATATTTGTCTTCCAGAAAAGACTTAACTGAGGTTTGATTCGTTTTCAGACCAGCAAACCAGCTTAGCGTGGTGTTTTTTATTTATGTATTGAACCTACGATACTTTGTAAGATGCTGTGCAGTGCATTTTGAAAACATGTAACATTTTCCAGCATTTGTTTATTTATTTTTGGATTATTTTATGTATTTATTAATTTACCTCAAGTTAAAAAGAAATTGCTGGTTACCAGTGTCTTGCTAACAGTCTGTGGAAAGAAAATGGTAGGAAAAAACTGTTTAATGGCCATTGCACCCAAGCGGGAGGTTTCTATGAGATGTAGTTTTCATTTACTTTGTGTTTACTCTCTAAAACACATAATAACAAAGGCCACCGCCTTCAGCGAACATTATGGCTTGCTGTTTGAGGTCTGAGGGCACTATAAGCTGCTCTGCTAACTGCGTGCGGTCCTGGTGGGCTGCTAATGGCTGCGCATTTTGTAAACACTGCTAGGAGAATTAACACTGGGAAAAGAAAAGCATTTTGTGTGTGTGTTTGTGTGTGTATGGCAGCTTTATACTTCAGATGAAGTGTCAATAATTTCCTTTTTTCCCTTCATTTTGTGTTTTTCTAAGCCTCCATTTCTCCTGCTTGTGTGTGGCAGTGATTGCTCGCTTTGTTAGCACACGCGCAAGTATCAAGAGACAGACTCGTTTGTACAGCTGAGATGTAAATCAAGTGTCCTCCCAGCCCAGATGCTCAATTCAAACAAGAGCAGATGACAAAGTCTTATAAATGGAGCACTTGAGAAAAGGGCAGGCAAGATTGAAAATGACTGCTCTCGCCATATCTTTCTTTTTTTTATTGGAAACTTCACTTGACTCGATTTAGTCCTTTATAATGACTTGTTGATTGTCGATGAGGATTGTATTGCAGAAATTTTGTCACGACATGCTTTAAACAGAGCAGCATATTTTAAAATGTGATTTCTCAGAGTTTCGCATAATATTTTTTCTTGATATAAGTATATACTAGGGGTGTTCGGTTCTGGCCTTTTTGGAGTCGACTCCGATTCTCGATTCTTTTAGAGTCGTAGAATCGACTCCATTTACATTCACTTAAAATAGCGCAAGGATTAACATGCTGTATCATATCACACTTTAATGCTACTGCGTCAATTGTAGCTTTACATTGTGCAGTTCTTTTTAGACAAAACCAGCAGTTTAAATCTGCAGTCAAAGTAAAAAGGTTGATTTAAGTATATATTAGGGGTGTTTGGTTCTGGGATTTTTGGAGTCGACTCAGATTCTTGACGTCTAATTTTGGAGTTGGTAGAATCGTTTATGTTCACTTAAAATAACACAAGAGTTAAACATGCTGTATCATATCGCGCTTTAATGCTACTGCATCAATTGCAGCTTTAATTCTCCTCAGACAAAACCAAAAACTGACGGTTTTGTTTTAATGCTGGTTTTTGCACCAAAACATACCTTACCATTTAAAAGTTTAAATCATCTGCAGTCAATTTTAATACAGCATATTTTAAGTGTCTAGTTTAGATAACTCAAAAAATTACATTGAAATCTTGGAGACAGAAAGGTAAAACATACATTTATTATCGAAATGTTTAATGGAAAGATGTGTAGCAGTTCATTAACAAAGAAAAAACACCCCAATTGAGCCCAAACAACATTTTTTTTTATAAAACAGTCTAAATATCCTCTTATTATTTTGATACTTGATTATAGAGTACAGAGTAATGAACAAAATAATCTGGTGTAGTGGACGGACACGCAAGGCACGAGACAAATCTGTGGTTGTTAATTTCTCTTTATTTTTTGACAGTCCAACCAATTAATTAACAAAATAGCTAGATTTTCCATTTGATTTAATGACCAATTAAATATTAACCCCCTACATGAAATGTTTATCTTAAATAATTCAAACATTAACACGTAAAATAAAAAATAAAAGCAGCATGACTGCGCCTTAAAGCATATAATATTGCTCTCTCTCGTAAATGTGATATATATATATATATATATATATATATATATATATATATATATATATATATATATATATATATATATATATGTGTTTTTTTTTTTTATTGTACTTTTAAATAGCCCCTTACTTGTTTGATTTGTGCAATTTGTTCATTATTTAATTCATTAAGGGCTAATGCACAGCATACGTCAGTGAGTCAGACCTGTTTTTGAACACTGAGCCTTGGCTATATTTTTATTTAAAAATCCTCCTTTGGAAACAAATTTCATTTCGTTTAATTTGTATCTTAATTTTGATGTTCTGATGTATTTTTGTATTTTCTGTTATAAACAGAAGAGTGAATATTAGAGGTGAAATTAAGTGCATTCAGGGCCAAAACAAATCCACGACCACGTGTATAGTCAGTACCAATAAGTTTGTAACAATAAATAAATCTTGGTTACTTTTGTCATTATAATTACTGATTTATTTCTTTATATATTTCTTTATTTATTTATTCGTAAAATAGGCATAGGTTAAATAAAAAATTACTTGAAAATATAGCAGCAGCTAATAGCCTAACATAACGTCATAATTTTACCTGCAGTGCTAATTTAAGACGCCGATCCAAATAATATCCGATCCGCTCCGAATTCACACACATATACATATATAGGCTATATTTCATTTATAACACAGCAAACTTGACATCACAGGCAGATAAACAAATGCTTTAAAACCGAAATGCAACAGGCGTATGTGCTTTATGCAACCCAGGCTCATTCTGAGAACGTAGTCCTGGGGACGTTTCTGGAGACCGTGAAATACGTCCCGGGAGGTACGTATTTGTGCAGTTTTTGTTTTCGCGAGTCCGCGAGAGGCCGCTGTGCGCGCTTTTTCCCGCGCCGTTCTCGCGTAAACCCGCTAGAGGCCGCTGTCGAACGACCTTCCGCCTGTCTGCCTGGATGACAGAATGATTGACCGTGCGACCGGCCAATCGGCTGACCCACCCTCCTCCGTCCCTAAACCCAACCAACGACGATTCACAAAAGCCGTCCAGAAAAAGAAAAGCCCTCATCCGGTTTTTACCACGTTTTCGGATTTTGACCACATTCTCACCCTGTGACGAACTTGTTCGCTTCATTTTCTGGATTTTGTTTTTGTTTTCTTACCTGATTTCTGGAACCGCTCTTCCCCGGACTCGAACCCGGTCGTCGTCGTCGTGGTCAGCCCCTCTCTGCGCCTCGAGTCCGCCAGAGTACACGAAGAGCTAACCGGACAAACTGGCTGCAGCGGGAAAGCCCTCCACACGGAGGCGAGCCGGCAAGCGCCGAAGGGAACGGCGTCACACCGCCCCGCAGCGTTCGCTTAAAAAAATGAAATGCAGCCGTACGTACCCCCGGCTACGTATTTCGCGGTCTCCAGAAACGTCCCCGGGACTACGTTCTCAGAATGAGCCTGGGTTGGCTTTAAAGGAATTTGAAATTTGAAAAGATGCGTAAAACCTGTAAACATGCATTCAAAGCGGGCGCCTTCAGTGTTCATCGTGCTAGAGAATGAGCATTATAACTGTAGCAGGTAACTGCTTCCTTCAGGATGATTTGAAAAAAAAAACAGACTCGACTGTTTTGGAGTCGACTCCCCATTCCTAGTATATATTGTGTTGTTATTTGAACACTTTAAAAAAAAAAAATCAAAATCGACAAAAAAATATTCAATCAAAAATTTATTAAACTGTTTTGAAGATATTTGTTTGAAATAGTCCACAATCTCCATATTTCAAGCACTAAAGACATGTTTACAAGTTATCACACATTTTTAACAGCACTTTTGCAAACTGAGCTCCATAACCAATTAAACATATTAAGCACAAGCTGATATCAGTGTGCATTAGCATTCATTCACAGTGAAGCGCGTGTACTTCTCCTCATTATGTCTAATAGGCAAAGTTCATTCAGCTGTAGTTTCACTGCTGTCACTGCAGGTGCTCGAACTGCTGTGCTGGAATAAACCGAGCACTAAAATCAAGTGTCTCGACTGCGTTCATGTAGAAGAATCATTCACTACCAAGCTGATTTCTTCTTCTACTTCACTAAGCGGGCTCTCGGATGCCACAGCAATGATTGCGACTGGGACATATGCCGTAAACAGACTGGTCTGCTAGATTATTGATTTCCGTTAAAGACAGTTGTATGGTATAGGACTATTAAGGCAGTTTTCGAGCAGGTGGTCAATATTGTGGCTGTGATTGGTGATGTGATGTGTTTTGTATTCTTGTAGGTAATGATCAGTTCTGCTGAACAATCTTTGGGGTTTGACCAGATCAGTGAAGCTGCTGCCAAGATAAATAATACAGTATGCACAATTTGATGGTTTGTGGCATGTTAACCTGTTGTGTTATGTTGAGTCATATGTATACCATTCCTAGAAGTTTTACTAGATTTTTTTTTCATAACTGCAATCTTATAGCTTACATAATGACAATGTGGTTATCTTGCAAGTTAAAACATGCTAGCAACAAACAATTTAATGTTGACCATATAAACAAGAATGCTAATCAATGCAAGGAACATGCTATTTCACAAAAACAGTGTTATCAATGTGTTAAACATGCTAGCAGTATGTTAAATCATGCTAGCAGTATGTTAAATCATGCTAGCAAGAGGTTACTTTATGTTACCAACATAACATTGATATTTAAACATGCTAGCAACATAGTAATTAATGTTACCACTGTGTTAGCCCTACTGAAACAAAACATCATATGCTGGTAAGGTATGTTTGGATGCTGGTTTCTGGTTCTTGCTGGTGCTTTGCTGTTTTTTTCCTGGACATTTTCAAGACCAACATGTGACCAGTACAAAATACAAGAACCAGCAAGGGACCATCAAGAACTGTGATAAACCAGCATCATACCTAAAAACAATACCTAACCAGCATATGCTGTTTTTTCCAGAAGAGAAACATGCTAGCAACGTTTTAAATCATGCTAGTAACATGGTAATTAATGTTGCCATTTTGTTATCAGCATGCTAATTCATGTTAATGTAAAGCATGATAGAAACATGTTCTATGCTAGCTATCTGCAACACATTAGAAGAATAGCAACATGGCAATTCATGTTAACGTGTTAGCAACATGCTAGTTCATCAACATAGTGTTGAAACGTGGTAACATATACATTTTTGCTACCAATGTGTTAAACGTGATCAATAGGTTAAAGCAAGCTAGAAAACATGTTAATTGATGTTACTATGTTTAATATGCAAGCAATGTGATAATCATGCTAGCAAAATAATAACTGATGTTACAAATATGTTAACAGCATCATGTTAAGCAGCTTAGCACAATGCTATTTCGTGATAGCATGTTGAAGCATGTTAACGACTTTTTTGCTTTGTCTTAAACATTGGTAACAACAGCAATAGGTTATATCATGCTAGCAACATTTTAATGAATGTTACCAATATGTTAGCAGCATTGTTAATCTATGCTAGCCATCTGGTAAACATGTTAGAAAAAGGCTAGAAGCATAGCAGTAACATGAAAGATCATGTTAACAATATGTTAAAAATGTTAGCGACATGTTAACAAGTTAATTCATGATACAAATGTGCTAAACATGCTAGTAACATGCTAATTTATTATTGTTTGCAATGATTTAAAAGAAATGAATATTAAAACAAGCTAGTAACATGTTAATCCATGCTTGGAAACGTAAAAAACACGTTAAAAGAATGTTAAAAACTAGCAAAGTTAATCCATGCATGGAAACATGCTTAAAAAGTTATAAATGTTAAACCATAGGCTAAATTAAGAGCCTATTTGACAACATGTTATCTATATTTTAAAATATGTTTTGATGTAACCTATGATTTAACATCTATAACTTTTTACCTTACAGTTGTGACTTATTTTTGATAATTATGATTTCTATTTCTTGTAACTTGATGTATAGCTATAGGACTCCTTCATCGACTCTGGAATAGCCTTCCTGATAACGTCCGAGGCTCAGACACACTCTCCCAATTCAAAACTAGATTAAAGACCTATCTGTTCAGTAAAGCATACACTTAGTGCACCTCTTAGGGGGCTTCCACACAGGTTATGCATCTTGTTGATATACACTGTGAACATCAGCTACGCTAATTATTTTCTTTATTCTCCATTTCCACCTGGAAATACTCTTCCCGAGGCCCTCAGACTATGCAGAGTCACTGATTCGATCCAAGACCAACGACGAGATGATCCCAAGGTTTCCATATCCTGGACCAGGCCGAATCCTGAGCAGCTACTGTGATGGTCATGGAATAGTGGAGAACATGAGACTGATTCTTGTGACGCTCCAGAGACAGACGAGTCTTCGCTGAGGCCAGCTTCCAGCCTCCGCCACTGAGACTGCAGCTCTGCACAAGACGTTTGGCCAGCGGAGAAATTAAAATGATCGTGCCCAACTGAGTCTGGTTTCTCTCAAGGTTTTTTTTCTTTACTTCCGCCTTTAGTGAAGTTTTTTTTCCCTCTCCGCTGTCCCCACTGGCTTGCATGGTTCAGGATCTGTAGAGCTGCGCATCGTTGGATTTGCTCTTCAATATTTGGACTCTCAGTAGTGATTATTAAACCACACTGAACTGAGCTCAACTGAACTGAACTTAAACACTACAAACTGAACTACACTGTTCCTATTTACTGTGACCTTTTATGTGAAGCTGCTTTGACACAATCTACATTGTACAGTATAAGCGCTTTACAAATAAAGGTGAATTGAATTGAATTGAATTGACTTCATTTCTTATCTAAAATATAATATTGTATACTGTATATATTAGTCAACTTGACGTATGATTTTGGTCATACCGTAAGACCATAAGAAAATTTTCCTGATGTCTTGCTGCAGGGGATCTATGTTTGTAGATTGATGGAGGCCAACTGTGCATTTTCCCCAAGAAGGAGATATGGATCACAGCAAGTTGGAGTTGTTTGAATATATAAAATGGACATTTTGACTTGCCCTCAAGCGATTTTTACATTATTTAAGAGGAACGTTATACACCCTGTTGACTGTGTCACATGAAAAATGATCCTAATTGGAAATCTGCACATTGTGAAGGCACTGGGAGAGAAACTGGCAGAGAAGATTCTTCATAATTTCAATTTTTTTTTTTCAGTCATGCCCCCACAGAAAGCGGAAGGTGCTGTTAACGAGGCTATGAACGGTGAACTTTTAGCCTCTCTGTACATTTAGTCTCATTTGAATACAAATGAGGAATTAACAAGGATAAACGAGAGGAAGTGAGAGTGAGAAATCACACAGGCTCTGTTCAGAATAGCATGCTAACGTGCTAATTTGGCTATTTTTATAGTATACTGTGTGTTATTGTGCATAAAAACAGCGCTTTGAACATTTTAGCATGCTAAGCCAATTATAGTCAGGTAGTCTGACAACAAGGATAGAAAAACTGATACAAAAACATACAAAAACTGATAGGTTTTGTTTTAATGATGGTTTCTGCACCAAAACATACCTTACCAGTAGGCCTATGTGGTTTTATTTTTTCTGTAGTTACAATGATGAGATGCTAAATGTGGAGAGGTTTTATAAAAATGAGTATTCTGAAAGCTACTTTGAATATTCTAGCATTTCCACAACAACCAAGCTACTCTTTTGGGATGTTACAGTACATCTAAGAAAGAGGAGTCTTTATAAGTGTTTTGAAGTAGGGGAGAGCGGCGCTCAAAGTAAGACTTTTTGGTTTTTACCAAATAATGAACAAAGTGATTGGGTTAGACAAACTATATATTTGTTTACCAGCAATACACAAGCCTCCCCTACAAATGAGCACAGAAAGTATGACCGCCAGATTTATAGTTTAGAGTAAAAATGTTACTATTTACCCCATCTGTGGGGCAAGTTGTAACAGACAGAGGGTTAGTTGTAACACGTGCTTAAAAAGTCAGATTCCACACAATTAATTTAAATTTTGTTTACTTACTGTATTTCCTCAGTAGCTATTTTTTATTCTATATAGCACAGTGTGTTTATTTATGTATTTATCTATTGGTTAAACACATTTGGAATTATTTGCAGTATTTTTCATTATTATACAATGCATTTATTTGAATTATTTGCAAATAGATATATTTTTCTATGAAAACATATTTTCTACTAAAAAACATTTTTTTACATTTTTACTCAAAATTCAAAAATTATTTTGTTTGTTTAATTGGTGTCCAACATTGTGTGGCTTAATTGTAACACCCTGTTAAACTCAACCCTGATGTGTCATGTTTTTAAAACTGGCTTGGTTTTTTACACCTTTCAAAATGGTTCCATCTTTTAGCCTAGAAGATGATCATCACAACAATATAAGATATCTCGTACACACGTTCACAGATTTAAAAAAAATAAAATAAAAATATGGAGTATAACAAAAAAATGTATTCTGCAAAAATGGTTTCTCCTGTGTTTCTCATCCAATTGGCAGGAAGACGTCTGCCAATATTTTGGTGAAAACCTCGGAAGCATGCCATGATTAACCCTGAGCAAAACTCTGTGTTACATTTTACAGGTCGGAGCGCTCACTCGGGTCCCCTGGGCTCTGTGATTGGTTGTGGAAATTCCAAATTGAACCAAAACAAACCATTGCAAGTGGCTTACGATTGCCAAGCAAAATTCGAACATTGCAACCTGCAGATCTTGGAAAGTAAAAAAAAAAAAAGTTAGCGATGCGTTTCCACAACAATCAAGCTACTCTTTTGAGATTTGACTAGTAAATGTTTATGTTTTAAAGAATGTTTTATGTTTTGAAGAATGTTGTGTATGAAACTATAGTGATGATGAAGCACTACACTTTAGCATCTTAAGCTAATCATCCTCAAGCTACACTTTTGAAAAGGTAATTAGCTATGTGTTTCCACAACAATAAAGCTACTCTTTTGAGATGCTACATGTAAGATAGAGAACTGTTTTGAAGTATGTTATGTGTGAAACTAGTGATGAGGCAGCATGTTAAGATAATCATACTCAAGCTATTTTGAAAAGGTAGTTAGCAATGTGTTTCCACAACAATCAAGCTACTCTTTTGAGATGCTACATGTAAAAAAGCTAATTGTTTATAAGTGTTTTGAAGTATGTTGTGTGTGAAACTAGTGATCACGAAGCATTTTAGCATGTTGAGCTAATCATACTCAAGCTTTTGAAAAGGTAATTAGAGATGTGTTTCCACAACAATTAAGCTACTCTTTTGAGATGCTACATGTAAAAAAGCTAATTGTTTATAAGTGTTTTGAAGTATGTTGTGTGTGAAACTAGTGATCACGAAGCATTTTAGCATGTTGAGCTAATCATACTCAAGCTTTTGAAAAGGTAATTAGAGATGTGTTTCCACAACAATCAAGCTACTCTTTTGAGATGCTACATGTAAAAAAGCTAATTGTTTATAAGTGTTTTGAAGTATGTTGTGTGTGAAACTAGTGATCACGAAGCATTTTAGCATGTTGAGCTAATCATACTCAAGCTTTTGAAAAGGTAATTAGAGATGTGTTTCCACAACAATCAAGCTACTCTTTTGAGATGCTACATGTAAAAAAGCTAATTGTTTATAAGTGTTTTGAAGTATGTTGTGTGTGAAACTAGTGATCACGAAGCATTTTAGCATGTTGAGCTAATCATACTCAAGCTTTTGAAAAGGTAATTAGCAATGTGTTTCCACAACAATCGAGCTACTCTTTTGAAATGCTTCATGTAAAAAAGAGAACTGTTTGTGTTTTGAAGTATGTTGAGGAAGCAGTTTAGCATAGCTAATCATACTCAAGCTACACGTTTGAATAGGTAGTTAGCAATGTGTTTCCACAACAATCAAGCTACTCTTTTGAGATGATACATGTAAGAAAGAGAACTGAAATACAGTACATGGTTTAGGCTATGTGAAACCAGGGTTTAGCATGTTAAGCTAGTTCAAAAGCAGCCAGTCTGTTTTATTATGTTAGCAACATGAGAAGCTTTGCAAAAGAGGAGGTAGTTTTAAAGTTGTGTGTGCACCCACATAGAAAATACTGTAGTAATTTATATATACACCAGTGATTTTGAACCATACTAATGTTTACTGTATAGGCTACTGTATTTTCAGCAATTTTTAATGAATGCTACAGCACACTGTTGTATTAACTATAGTGAACTCATAAACTGTAACACATACTGTAGTGAGTTTTTATTACAGTAAACTATAGAATAGCATACAATTTAACTGAAGAAAACTACAATATTGGGTAATTTATTCACATCTAGTTAATATAATTGTTTTACCATAGCAATTATAGAATCACCACAACATATTAATTTAAGTATTTTACTATAGTACGGTTCAAAAACACTAGAGTATTTACTACAAACTACTATAGTATTTTTTTTTCCCATGTGGACATCACAGTTTGATATGGTTGGGCTACAATGCTAATTGTTACTAAAATTAGCATGTTACTGAAGCTAAGGCATTTTGAAAAAGAACAAAACAATTAGCCAAACATACTGTATGTTTACAAGAAAATGCTAATTAATTTTCCTCTTCAAATATTTTACATTTAATTTGTCATTCCTTTATTGTTGTTTGTGAAGTTATTACTAGAAATCGTTGAGTGGAGATTTTTAGCACAGCACAGCCATGATATCTAATTGTACATTTTTGTGAACATGAAAAGAATGCGTTTAATATTAAGCTGATTTTATTTTTTTCTACACACTCTTGCCACAGGGAAAATTAGCACTCACACAAACCGAACACAAGCATAAGTGCAAACTCAGAGCCCTTTCATTGTTGGCAAATCTACAAGAGCCCCATTTAGGAGTGCAATCAATTGACGATTGCAATTTGTCAGAAGCCTCTAATCGCAAAACTCTCCTTTTGGATCCTGACTTTTCCACTTTCACGGAGCCGGAGTTTCACTGCTCTGCTGGCCAGAGGGGATGTGTCCAATTACACGCTAACAGCGGCTCTCTGTTCTCTTAGTTTATTTATTTAAATGCCATTACTTTGGACGGGTTTTAATAAGTTGGTCATTTCAGCTGGCTGAAAACGTAATTTGGTGTTGATAGAGTCTGAGACTTTGATAAGTTTCGAAGTCTTATTTTCATTCGTCAAAATGCATTGTCTTACCTGCGGGTGTTATTACCTTACACACACAGATTCTCCAAGAGGAAGACAGTACTTTTACACATTTATCTCTTATCTCTCCATTTTAATAATAGTAATAATTCATGCTTAATTGAAATATTAATACAGTAATAAAATTAACCACTTTAAATTTAAATTCAAAGTTCAAAATGTCATTTGCATGATGTATTTTATGCACTTTTTTATTATACACCTTACAGAAATGTACGTTTTTTTGTAGGAACATTTATTATTTACTTCAGTTATAAAAACAGAAATATATATATTTTTTAATTGATACATATATATATATATATATATATATATATATTAATGGTGGGCCGTTATCGTGCTTATTGGGCGATAAAAAATATCGCCGTTAATCTATTCTCAAAGTTGGGTTGGCGAAAAGTCCTACATGACGGCAGTGCTTAATTTGCTGGTTTCGGAACAGATTGGGGTAACCGATCCGTCATGTTACCAGAGGAGGGAGAGGTTTCGCGCACGAAAGTGGACAGTGCGGGGGTTGTCGCGGACGCAAGTGAATAGGGTTGGGAGGTCGCGGAGGAAAGTGAAAGTGAACAGCAGATGGAGGATGTGGATGGTTGAAGAGGAAGATCGGTAAAATGAGGTGCCCCGGCATGTTAAGCCCTGCATGACAGTAATAGTTTGATCGCGGTGTTTACCTCATTAATCCCACTAATATATGCAAACCCCACATGTCTTAATTCCATTTCTGTTTAGGTCAGTTATGACTTTATGTCAGACAGACACTGCATTCTGGTTACTTTCCAACGCAACCTAAAAACAACCAAATATCAACGTCTATTGATGTTACAGCTTGACATTGTGTGGATGTTGACGTTGATCAGACGTTGGATTTTGGTCGCCATACTTGACAAATAAATGACAATATGATATTGGTTTAAGATGTTGGCTCGACGTTGGATTTTGATCACTTTCCAACACAACCTAAAATCCATGTAACATAAGTCTTACAACCTAAAATTTCACATCAAAATAGCATTGTCCTTAGACGCTGGTGACCTAAATCCAACGTTATGTATCTGCTAGCATGTTTTCAATATGAGTTAGCATGATTCTAGCATGGATTAGAATGTTGTTAGAATGATTCTAGTACAACTTGGCATGTTATTAGCATGATTCTTGTATGGATTAGCATGATTCCAGCATGAATTAGCATGTTTTCTAGTATAAATTCTAGAAGCTTACTGAAGGTTTGCTATTCAACATTTGCATGTAATACTTGTGTAATAAAACATCAGTGTTGGTTATGAGACTCATTAGCAAATATCAACAAATAATTTTAAAATCAAAATGATGTGTAAAATACCATACATTTTGCATTATACTAATTAGAAATGTTGCGACATTTCCAAACTATAGCGATTTGAATTAATATTAGCATGTAATACATGTATTATGAAATATATTATGAGACTCATTACAGAGCATTAAACAATAGGTGTGCAAATTACCTGTTCTCCGCTTATCAGACCAGCAACAGGCATGAAATTTTATTAAGGATATTTTCGAGCAAATGTACCATTAAGAAAGGATTCGACAATATGCTAATGCGAATAAATTAGTTCAGTAAATTTCAAAGGCCTAGCTTTAATCCTCAGGCCATTTGCGTTTGTTCATTATAATTTGCTTGAGAGCTCACAGTGGAGACGTAAATAGTCGTTAAATATTTGACATATTGATTACAGGTCTTATTAAATAAACATGCAAACTGCATTGCCTATAAATAATTATCACAGGCTGTGAGAGGTATAATAATGATATGAACATTATAGTATTTATTAAAATCAATTGACTGAACTGATACTGCTATTCAATTGATCTTTTTGGCATTGAATATACATCCTTTCTTCTACCAGAGATACAGTTGTTTTGTACTCCATGACGTTTATTATTTTGATTTGTTGTTTGTGTAAGGGTAGCACAATCGCCTCACAGCAAGAAGGTCGCTGGATTGAAACCTGGCTGGGTCAGCTGGAATTTCTGTGGGGAGTTTGCATGTTCTCCCCATGTTCGCATGGGTTTCCTCTGGGATCTCTGGTTTTCCCCACAAGTCCAAAGACATGCAGTGAATTCGGTAAGCTAAATTGTCTGTAGTGTATGTGTGTGAATGAGTGTGTATGGATGTTTCTCAGTGATGGGTTGCAGCTGGAAGGGCATCCGCTCCGCAAAACATATGCTGGATAAGTTGGCGGTTCATTCCGCTGTGGCGACCCCAGATTAATAAAGGGACTAAGCCGAAAATGAATGAATGAATGTTTGTTTAATTTTTTAGTTTTTTGTTTAGTTTTTTTTATTCTTTTGTTTATTGATTGTTTTTAGTCTCTTTTTTGGTTTGAAGTTATTTTGTTTATTTTTGTTTTGTTTATTATGCTTATAGTAAAAAAAAAATTATGGGTTCCACACAACTGATTTGTGTCAGGACAACATGAAGAAATTAAGTTAACCTATTAGTTTTTACAAATTTAAGTGGATTGAACATAAAAAAACTCAAGAATTGTGTTGTTTCATCCCATATTAAGCAAGTAATTTGAACAAAAACTGCTGTTTTGTTTAATGTTCTATGTTGTTGTTGTTTTGATCAACTTGTTTTGTTTGATTTTTATTATGCTTTTGTATTGTATAATGTTATGATGATGTGCTTTCACCAAGCAATTTTGTGTTCAAAAAACATCTAAAAGACATCCAAACATAGACATTTTTGCCTAAACAAGGCTTAATTTGTGCTCAGTTAATACATAAAATGTGTCTATCAATTCTCTAAAAAATAGACTAGTCATAGACCATGTTGGGGAAAGTTACTTTTGAAAGTAGTGCAATATTGCATATTGTAATACATTACAATATTGAGTTACTTCCCAAAAAGGTAATTAGTTGCCTTATATAGTTACTTTTCATAGTAAGTAATGCGTTACATTACTTTTGAGTTACTTTTTTGTTACTTTCTAGTACGTGGCTGAGGCTTGATCTTTTCAGAACTTTTCAGAGGAGTTCTGCAGTTAGCGATGCACTGAATAACCTTAACTTTTCTATTAAAAAACACATCAAAAATGATATTTTAGGATAATGTTATCTGAACTTCTTCACCCCAGAGTTATACTCGCCGTATATACAGCTATTGAAAGTTTAAAGAAATGTGTTTGCTACTTTTGTTCTATTTGTCTTAAGTGAAATCACTGTCCATTGAGATAATACTGTTTTTTTCTTTTCTTTCAAGTGTTCAACATAATGAACACATTCTCTCATTGACTGCGTGATACATCGTGACTGCTTTAATTTTAATTCAGCAATTTATTTTTAAAAGCTAATTAGTTAAACAAAAAAAAAAAAAAACTTGCATTACGTTTTCAAAAAAGTAACTCAAATATTATTACAATTTTTTTTAAGTAATGCTTAAACTCGTAGTTAACGTAGCTCACGTTACCCCCAACACTAGGAATAAAGAGATTAGACAGCCTACAATTGTGTAGCCTTTAATTCTTGTCTATTTGATGACTAGTTTTGGATTATTGTTAAACATGTTCATGTTTGGATGGCTACTGACTTATTTAGTTTTTTTTTTTTGTTCTTTTGTTTTTTTTGTTTTGGTTTTGTTTTATTTTATTTTGCTTTGCTTTTGTTTAGTCTGTTTGTTTGAACTTGAAACTCACGTCACTTTATACTTCAACTTCAGTCATAACATTCATTTAAATACATTAACTCAATGTGTGCCATGCAAACTGTTGCCTTAATTTTATTTCTCTCTCTCTCTCTCTCTCTCTCTCTCTCTCTCTCTCTCTCTCTCTCTCTCTTCAATATACCCTGCATTTTTACAATACAAAAATGTATGTCTTGCTTGAAAGCATATTCATTACCGGCCATACAGTTATGCACGACATATCATAAGGGGGTGAGAAAAAAAAATGGGCCAGCACCCAGAAGAGAAGAACTTATAGGCTCTAGCAATTAAATTTGTGAGAGAGAAGCGCTATAGAGATGAGTGCTCCGGAAAGAGCAAGCACTTTAATGAGAGCCCATGAAGATATATGGTCACGCAGGTTAGGAGTTATTGCAACCATCGCACACGGGGCAAACAACTGTTTTACAGAGGAGCCATAAAGGTTTCTGAGGGATACATATATGCTGGGGCGTAGACAAACTGTGATTTATGATGCTGGTGTTCAGCTTAAATTCTCCTCCAAATTCTTGGTGCTGAAATGCTTACCGCACTGAAAATGAGAAAGGGGGAGCGGGGAGGAAAAAATAAATGAAAAGAAAATGACAACAAAAATAAAATACTTGCGTAAGGTGGAGGTGGATGCATTTCAAGTCAACATCCAATTGCATTCACGACATACTTTACTTTTGGAGCCTGTAATGTATTTACTTCTGAGGAAGAACTTAGAGAAGGAAAGTCAGGTTCACTCTCAGTGTATCCAAACCACTTTCATTCATTTTTTTTTTGTTTCTTTGATATGTTGTACTTCAGTTGTTTCAACTCAACTCAACTCAATTTATTTCTATAGCACTTTCAACAAACCACAATGGGTACCAAAGTGCTGTACATAAAACACATAAAACGCATGCAAATAAACACAAAAACCAAAATACATAAACTCACATCACATGATTAAAAGCTAAAGAAAATAAATGTGTTTTCAGTGACCTCTGAAAAGACTCACAAGTTTGAGCTGTTCTTAAGGAGAGTGGAAGATCGTTACAGAGTCTTAGAGCTGCTACTGAGAATGCTCTATCACCTCGACATTTTAAGCGTGATCGTGGAACTTGCAGATAGAGATGATCCTTAGAGCGAAGAGATCTCACAGGTTGGTGTATAATAATTAGCTCAGAAATATACTCAGGGACCAGGCCATGGAGGGATTTAAAAACATACAACAGAACTTTGTACTGAATTCTAAACTGGATTGGCAGCCAGTGTAGGGAAACCAGTACAGGTGTAATGTGTACTCATTTTTTTGTGCCTGTTAAGAGCTTGGCAGCTGTGTTCTGTTGTTTGTTTAATTTCACTCTGTGATGTTGTTTTGTAGTACTTTTGTTTCATTGCGTTTCATTGTGTCTTGCTTTGTTGTCCTCTTTGTTTGTTTTTGGATTTATTGAGTCGTTTTACTGTTTAGATACATATTGTTTTGTTTTACTGTTTGTTTGGCATTTGTACAGCTTCATCGTTCAATGTTGTTCTGTTGTAATGTAGTTTTTGTTTCGTTATAGTTTCGTTTGATGTGCTGTTTTTTTTTTGTAGTTTGTAGTTTAGTTTACCTTTGTTTAGTTTCTTTGTGCTGTGTTGTTTTGTTTTATCATTTAGTTTGGCTTATTTATTTATTTATTTTACTTTACTGTGTTGTAGCTTTTTATTAACTATTTTATTTTATTAATTTTAGATGTTTTATTGTACTGTTATTTTATCATTTCGTTTTGGTTTGCTTTTCATTATAATCATAAATGTTCAGCGTGCTGTTTTTTGCATTGTAGTTTGGATTAGTTTTACTGTTGTTTCGTAGTTTAGATTCATTATTGCTTTTTTTTATGATTTAGTTTACTTTTATTATGCTGTTTTTGTTGTTCTATTGTTTTATCGTTAGACATTTTTGTTCATTTTTAATATGTCATATTATGTTGTACAGTTTAGTTTTACATTGTTTAATTTTGTTTAATAATTTCTGTTTTGTTGTATTGTTTACTTTTTTTTTGTTATGCTGCGTATTTTTGTTTATTATAATAATTTTCAAATTATCACTATTCTCTTATTTCAGAATGAGATTACTCTTAAAACAGTCCATCTTTTTTTTTTATTGAAATCTTATATGAAGTATTATTTTCAACACACTCATTCTGAAAACGTAGCCCTATACATTTCTGGAGATAACAAAATACATCCCAGGAGCTACATTTTTTTGCAGTTTTTGTTTTCGCGAATCCACCAGAGGCCACTGTGTATGCATTTGCGATCTCAAATTTCTACCATTCGAGTACCATTCGTGCCTGTTCCTCTCGCATAAATCCACCAGAGGCCGCTGTCAATTACCTGTCTGACTAACTGACCAACTGACTGATTATCCCCAACCAACCCCCTCCATAAACCCAACCGATAGTGTTTTAAAAAAGCACCAATTGACTTGCGCCCACCCACTTTCCTAAAACCAACTGACAATATTTTGAAAAGCAATGAAGTAAAAGAAAAGCCCCTAATTTTTTACCACGCTGTCAGATTTTAACACATTTTCATTCTGTTATTTACTTGTTTGTTTTGTTTTTTGCTGCTTTCTGGAACCGTTCTTCGCTGGATTCAAACCTTGCCATCGCGGTCGACTTCTCTTTGCGTCTCATGTCCACCAAAGTACATTGCAAGCTAACTGGACAAACTGGTAACAGCGCGAAAGCCGTCCATTCTGAGGTTAGTGGCCAGCTGCTAGCACAATAAGAACAGCATAATACCACCCTGTAGTGTTCGTTTTAAATACGAAATGCAGCCATAAGTTCCTCTGGTTACATAATTTGCAATTTCCAGAAATGTATATAGGGCTATGTTTTCAGAATGAGCCTATGTTGATTATTTTACAAAACTGCTGTTGTAAATGTTAAAGTAATAGTTATCTCAAACATATATATTCTGAAACTTACTCAACACAGTCTACATCAACAATATAAAAGCTCCACAACAAGAAAACAAATCTATCACAAAGAAATCAAATCTGACATGTAACATAAGTCTTACATTTAACTCAATATTGCTAAATAGCATCTCTTGTGTTCCACAGGGAAAGAAAAAAGATTTCAAACAACATGAGGACGCGCAGATCCAGTCTCTTAAGATTGAATATTCAGAGGGGTCAGCAGTGTTGCGTTAAAGCTTTCAGCAGTACAGGCGACAAGACGTGACTGACGGCATTCAACAGCGAGGTAAGATGTTCCTGTGAAGCCGCTGGGTGAAAAGAGGTTCGGTATTAAATATGCAGAGGGAAACATGTGTGAGGAATAC
Organism: Danio aesculapii; assembly: GCF_903798145.1. Taxonomy (NCBI): domain Eukaryota; kingdom Metazoa; phylum Chordata; class Actinopteri; order Cypriniformes; family Danionidae; genus Danio; species Danio aesculapii. The sequence continues at coordinate 15,503,052 of NC_079456.1, read as the reverse complement.
TAACATCTCTGCTGATGCTGACTACCTTAGCCAGCTAAACGCAAGCATTTCACAAGACTGGCTTGCTCTCAATGCGATGTTCTTAAAGATGTGTGAGACAATAAAATAAATGCTAAAAGTCAGAATACACTAACAAATGAAAACAAGTAACTCTGATTATAAAGAATATTTTATAACTGTGTTTACAGATGTAAAGTAAAATATATCCCGGACGAGCCCCCACAATTTGGTTAAAAACTCACAGAGATAGTACAATGTTTTATTATATGTTTGCATTTGTTTAAAGTCAATTTATGACATGAAACCACATATCCCAACATAATTTAGGCATGTTTTTTCTTGTTATATTATAGTTAAATATGATTCATCTGTATAATTGTCTCTGCTTGCTAGATGCTAATAAGAAATATGAGTTTAGTTCTTTGTTTTTGTTTGTTTATCCCAATTAGCCAACTTTTACGCCTGATGATGCAGGGATTTCAGATGCATGGATCTGTTGTTTGTCTTTTTTAAATAAATTAACGAATCAAGAAATGAACTGAGAAGAAATCAGTGGTGAGTGTGTAACCTTTTTTGCCCGAGACGTCTCCCACATTATGCATGCAGATTTGTTTAGATTTCACCCAGCATTACCCATTCAAATGTGATAAGTATTCCTAATTAGTCCTAAATGTTATTGGTATTTGTAATATGTTTACAAATGCACAGTTGTATTTTGATTGGCATTGCTACCTTTAAGCTTTTACAGCTTGTTATAACAGTTTTAGTTGATATTAACTTGAAATGAAGCCTTATTGTTAATAATTATCATTAAATATTACTTGTTTAATAAGTTAATAATTGTATTTTTATAGATTTTGGGGGTTGTCCGGGATGTTTATATGTACTTTGCTTTTTTTAAGTATAAAAAGTGAAATGCTAAAGATAGTTACATATTAAATGATGGTTTATATTTTTTATATATGAAATATATCTCTCAAATCATCTTACCATTATTTAGCAAATATTACAAAACACTCAAGATAGATTAAGGATGAACACACAACACTGTATGTACAATAAATCTTAATATATTCAAACTTTATGTAACAACAGCCACAATTCTCAATAAAATGAAATATTTGAAGCACAAAAAAGACACTTTTGCTTTGTTGCCACTAATATCAACATCTGATCTTTAAACATATGTGCCTGCAGATAGATTTTTTAGCCCCGGATAACCATAAAAGCCTTGAGAAGCTTCTTTTCACCCTTCCCTAAAACTCCCGAAACTCAGACACATGTTGACTAATGCCTGAGAAAGATAGTGGATTTATGGATCTCATTAAAACACATTCAACAAAACTACGAACCAGTTTGTGACAGCCTCCATCCATCCAACCCCCCAAAAAATACCTTTTCGAAGGAAAAACACCTTCTTCTCTGACCTGTTTGCATTTATAATATTTGGAAACCTCCACTGTGGAGCTCAGAAACATCTGTGCTTTTTTTTCCTTGAGTGTCTCCACAGGTTTGATATCTATTATTCAGACCCTTCGAGTCTTTCTCACACCAATTAAACTCTAACTCAGGTCTCGACGCAGATCTCACAGCACTTCCGTTGAGCTTTACAGAGCTCGGGGACTACAAACTCAGGTCGTGAGGGAGAGATATATAACCTCACCAGCTAAGCATGTCGGTTTTAAAATGCAGAAGATTGAGAACACTATTTAAAGGGTTAGTTCAGCCATAAATCAAAATTCTATTGTCAAATATTTGTAAAATATTAGATGTAGTCCTAGAGTTCTCTTATCCTTCATAGACGGCAATCGTTCTGACTTGGTCAGAGTCTAGAAAATTAATGGAAAAGTTTGTTAAAATATGTCATGCAACTTCAGTGGTTCAACTGTAATCATCTGAAGCTCCAAGAATACTTTTGTGCACCAAAAAGACTGTTGGCCTTTGTCTTCTCTTTTTAAGAGGTCACGATGTGCGTTTACTATGGGCATAATGACGTATTGCCATTAGAGTCAACAGTGCGACATGCAACCATTGTATTACTTATAGTAAATATGTATTATAATCTGATGTGGGGTGCCATAATGGCTCAGTGTTTGAGTGGGTGTTTGAATGAGAGAGTATATGGGTGTCTGCCAGTACTGGGTTGCGACTGGAAGGACATACTGCATAAAGCATATGCTGGATTAATTGCCAGTTCATTCCGTTGTGGTGACCCTTGATAAATAAGGCACTAAGCCTTGGGAAAATGAATGAATCTGATGTGGAAGATATCGTGTTTTTTTTTGTGATAAGGGGGTGCGCAAATTTGTTCTTGGAGTGATAAATGATCACAGTTGAGTCATTGAAGTCACTGGGAATTTTCTGACGATGTTTTTGGTTCATTTTCTGCAATTTTCTTGTAAAATATCTTTAGTTGTGTCCCTTGCATTTTGAAAATGTTTCACGACTTCACAACATTTTCAAAACAATTTAATTTTAATTAATGCATTTACTAAGATGAACAAACAATGAACAATACATTTACTACAGTTTGCTCATGTTAGTTAACGTTAGTTGATGAAAATATGGTTGTTCATTGTTAATTCATGTTAACTCACGGCGCATTAACTAATGTTAACAAGCATGGACTTGGATGTTAATAAAGCATTAGTAAATGTTCAATTATGATTAATAAATGCTGTACATGTGTTGTTCATGATTAGTTCATGTTAGTAAATGCATTAACTAATGAACCTTTTTGTAAAGTGTTAACACGATTGCATTTACAGTGCTCAGAATATATGAGTACACCCCATTTTGAAAATGAATATTTTTATCCATTTCTCAGTGAATATGGGTAATATATATTGGTGCATTGAACAAAACAGATTTATTAAACAGATATATTTATTAAAAATATTTTAGTCACAGAACATATTTAGAAATAAAAATATAATACATTTAAATTCATGCAAAATATTGCAAAACAAAAATTACAAACTACAACATTTTAACAAAATTGTATATATTTTATGTTTCTCTTGATTTCTGCTATTTTTGAAAATTGTATTTAATATTTTTCCCTAACATATACATTTGAGCTACTAATTTTTGAACCATTATTGTAAGTTATTTTGTTAGATTAGCACCAGATTTGGCTTCAGTACTAACTAAACTAATATATATGCACAAACATAATATTGTAAATCCTCCTACAGAAAATATTATTTAAATGAGAGATTTGTGGGGGGTGTACTCATATATGCTGAGCACTGTACACATATCAACAAAAACTGCCCAAAAACACTGTATTGCATATGCCAGGCTAGTATTTGGTGCTGTAAGAATGTGTTGATATGCAATCAGCAGCTCTATTTATAATTTGCCTTATGCATAAGATAATAATAAACCTCTGCTGTTGGTTGTCTTGTGAAGTAAATCCACACTTTGATGATGAAGCGAGAGCAAAAACACGAGCAACAACAAGACTACCGCATATTCCGCCATTATTGAAGGCAAGCCTGAAATTATTAGGCAAGAAGCAGGGAAGGAGACTAAAAGCTGCCATTTGATTGGCGAATATATACTTCATGTGACCAGGTTAGCGTTACTGGTTTTCCAATGGTAATTATAAGACTCTCATTTTAGCATGTTTACACAAATGACAATGACATCTTTGAAACTCATTTTCCAATATATGCGTTCCAAAAACAGTGTCATGTAAACGAACAGGCAAAACATATTAAAAAAAAGTGTTACATTTTTGGATTTAAACCAAAAATTGTCTGAACCTTGTTCTTGAAGGCACACCAACAGTACATATTATCAACCGATCCCTAACCAAACACCTCTGAATCAACTCATCAGAACATTAGAAGAGACTCAAACCCCTGAAATGAATGGGTCAGATAAGGGAGACATCCAAAATATGTACTGTTGGTGAGCCTCCAGGAACACTGGTTTAAACAGCACCTATGTCTCAGTGCTATTGGCTGAACCTTTTCTTTCCATTCAAAGACTGAACCTACAACTTGGCGAAAAGATTGAGAGAAAAAGAAAGGGAGAGGGTTTCTGAGAAGACAGCTGGAGGATTAGCCTATTAGCACAGAATATTTGCCATTTGCTAAGCTGCTTACGGAAACATTACGGCACAAATGTAGGGAGAATGTCAATATCTAATTTATTTCCGGACTTAATTACCATGCATCTCTCAGCTTACATCTTACTCAGGCCTGACAGCCAGAGTGGAACAGCATGGGAGAGAATTAATTGCACTTTATTTAAACTGACCTGTATGACAGCAACTTCAGTTTGGCGGGAACTTTGCTAATACCTGAATAGCTTGCGCACTATCTTTGATCTGTCAGGAAAATAGGACAAATATGATTGTTTTTTTTTTCTATTCTTACACCAGGTGGTTGGGGAAACTAGTCTGCGCTTACTGAATCGCTCGTTTTTGGAAGCAGCGGAGTCAATGAGTTCATTACTGCTGTTTGTCTGTCTCTGTTTGAGTTGTAGCTGTTATCTTTTTGTTCCCAGCAGTGTACGACAATTCTGGGTGTCTTGCGTGGAATATATTGGTTTAATTTGCAAGTCCGACTTTATACAACTTCTGGGATTTCACGCTGAAGCAATCTGGAAATAAAGATGTAGGACAATGCTTTAGAGAAAGTGATCTTTGAATTTTATGAGAGTAAAAGTTTTTAATTATGTCTGAAATAATTACTACTTGTTACTTTTCGATGCACCATTGCTACCTCTTCGTTAAGTAGTTTTGCATAAATTAGCTTCAGAAAAATGTAGCTTTCGCATACCAAACAAGTAAAATAAAATTAAAATCTAAATCCCAACAGCATGTAGTATGCAGTTTTGTTGTCTTAAATAATTAAACACAGCTTTGCTGATCATTAGCTATGTTTCCATCCAAAGACGTGAATTAAATTTATGTGCAAAACTGGAATATCACATTAAATGCGTGTAAATAAAGCAGCGTTTCCATCCTATAAGTAAAAGAGAACAAAATCGAACAAAATCATCACTGATAAACTGGCGTCAAATATCAAAAGTAAAAACGGAATTTGCTGCGGTAGGAGAAGCTGCACCAATCTTTTCTTTATTTATTAATTGACAATAATAAATGACTATTAATAAATAACGACACGCAAAGAATGCGTGGTGGCGTTTGAAGGCATGAGACTCGAAGCACAGACGCTCTTGATTCTGGAGGTAATTAATAATATATTAATTAGTGCATATCCAAAATGTGCATAAAAATAGGTGGATGGAAACATAGCTAGTTAAATGTTTAAATGTATAAAATGTTTTTAAAAAGTTTTTGAAAAATTCATTTTGGTCAGTCAATTTTCATTTATTTTTTCATTATTATTTAAATGATTTAGTGTTGCGAGTTGGATTGAAGGTTTATTTTAGTGAATAGTTTTAGGTTGTTCATTTTATTAAGCTAGTTCGCATGGTCAATTTAGTGAGTCAGTTTGCTCGATTCATCTTAATAAATCTCTGAGTATGTTTATTATTATGTACACTTTAGTCAACTGATTTGAACAGTTTATTTCAGAGGATTGTTGTTTGGACTATTTGGAATTCATTTCTTTATTAGAGAATTGGCAGTTCCTTTTAGATTGTTTGGATGGTTTAATTGAACTGGTTTGAACAATTTATTTTGGCAATTTGTTTTGGACCCTTTTTTTTTCTTTAAATCACTTCAAGTGATCCAATTTAATGAATTTATTTGAACAATTCATTTGGACAGTTCGTTTTAATTATATGGATTGAGCAATTTTTCCTATTTTGTTTCAGTTTGGTCTCTCATTGATCCTGGATGATTCATTCATTCATTTTCCTTAGGCTTAGTCCCTTTATTCAGGGGTTGCCACAGCGGAATGAACCACCAACTTATCTAGCATATGTTTTACACAACAGTTGCCCTTTCAGCTGCAACCCAGTACTAGGAAATGATTCATTTTTTGATTTTTTTTTTTTTGTCTGTTTGTTTGTTTTGTGAAAGAGAAGTCAGGGCTTCATGTCTTATCCAAAGGATGGCAATTCTATTATTTATAAACCTAGTTTTCCAAAATGTCCCCCATTGACAGTAGGTTTTGACTAAGTTCAACCCCAACTATCTATAGTGGGCAACCCAAAAGAAGTCAGATTTTACACACACACACACACACACACACTCACACTCACACTCACACACACGCATATATATATATATATATATATATATATATATATATATATATATATATATATATATATATATATATATATATATATATATATATATATATATATATATATATATATATATATTAAATAAAGACAAAATAAAAATAATCTAATAGATAAAAATTTTTAAGCTGTAAAAACTTTAAGATACACAATTAGCATATACATATTGACTTATTTTTTCACTTTAGAGCAGATGCAGCCATTTGAACCTCATTGCCTCACTTTCATTGAATTTTACCCATAAAAACAGCTTGTTGTGCTGCTTTATGTTTGTACTGGTATTATCTTATTTTATAAATTTTAGTTTTATCTTTAGTCATAAACACTCCGGTTTGTAAAGCAAGTATTTATGACTGTTTATTGCCGTTTGTTATAGGCAAATGAATAAGAAATCCTAAAGCAATTCAGAAAAGAGCTTACATTTGACAAGGTCAATGTGTGTATATATGGTAATCATATACTAAGTGCTGTATGGGGACAGATGTGAAAAAAAAAAAACAGATTCAGGCACAAGTTTGTTGGTAGAGGAAGAAGGAGAAGAACAGAACCGCAGAATTATCGGGATGCATTTACAGCATAGCTTATAGTATATTTCCCTGTTATCATTTCACCACCCAAACACTCAATCCCTGGCGGACCTTTATCAATAATTCAACATAAAATAAGCACCAAGAGCATTGGTAAGTATTTTGAATCCCAAAAAGGACAGAAAATCTGAATACACTGAAAAAATGGTTCATTGGATTTACTAAACTAGGACTAAACTATAATTAATAACTAAAATGTATTTATATCGATAATAAAATCATCCTAACGTTAATACCAACTTTAGTCCATCATTTGTTCATATAAAATAGATTTTTGTATTTGCATGCAATATTCAGCAAATCAGTGCTAATTTAATCCGGAAAGACATTATTGCGTAATCATTGTTTGATCATTAGTTCGATGTGTATATAGGGAGGCAATCTGAAGCGTTGTTTTGATGGATAAATCTCAACAGAGTCGCTCACATTCAGCTAAATCATCTGGTGTTGTTGTTTTTCATATTTATCAGTCATTCATCGGATGATTCTCCTGCAGATGTACAGGACACTAATTGGTCCCCTGAAGAAATCACAGCAGGTACAAATGAGGCTGAAAAATAGCCTATCAATATGCATCCATATTCATCTATACGGCGTCTCCTTGGAATTATAAGGTTCTATCTGCGTTCTGAATGATTTTGAGATATTAAGCGTCAAAGTTTTTGCATTCCATAGCAAACAGTACGTGTGTAACATTTATTTTTTCAAATAAAAAATCTTAAAATGTAAACAACTTATAAAAGAAATCCCATAATGTAAATAAGTTGTCATTTAATAAGAATATGTCAATAACTCAATTTTGACAAAAATGTCAGATAGAACCTTATAGTTCTAAGGTGACCATGTGTAGCACTAACTATATTGTGATTATATATACAGTATAAAATACCAATGGGTATGGATAATTTCGTGCTTGACTGCATTTACAGCTATGGGGAAAATAAAAAACTACTGGACAATTTTCAATTACTTTGTATTTACAATTTATAGTTATTCGTTTTAATCATGCTAGACATGGGACGGTATAGGATTCTGACAGTATGATAACCTTGGATAAAAATATCACGCTTTCACGGTGTTGTGATTACTGCTCTAAAATATATTCTTTTTAAATGTCTGGCGAAATAAACTAAAACTGTTTCCACATTAAACACATTATCTTTATTTTGAGAAACATTTGAAAATATTTTGGAGCAGTAAACATATCAGGCTGAATAATGAAAATGAATCATTGACTTTTGCTGTCTTCATTAGTTTCAAAAACACTGATTTTATTACAATTTAAAACAGCATCTTTGGATATCTATTCTGCTCGTGATACTGTTGTCCTAAAATAAAAAAAACGTAAAGAAAAAATCTTACACATACCTTAGAAATGTATGGTATAGCAAAACATTTTGGGAGTTTTAAAACCTTGACTTTTCCAAACTGCGGTATACCTTAAAACGGTTATTGTCCCATACCCAAATCATGCAAACCACTGATGGCATTTCTGCTATATCTAAAATAAATATGTTGTCATTTAGAATCTTTTTGACATAGAAATAAAAAAGGTGCTGTGTTTTCATTTCATGTCTGTATTAATTTTTAGACAATAACAATGTTTGTTTGGTGGAATAATCCTGATGTTCAGGTACAATAATGAAAACAATTTCTTTTAAATTTTGACCAAGAGAAGTTTAATTATAATTATAAACAAATTTTGAGAGGATTACTTGCTTATGATTGCTTGCGGCTGGTCCCACATTATTCAATTTATGAATTACCAATCAGGTGATTCCTTTGCTACCATAAATACCCTCAGTTCCATATAACAGCCATTTTCATTTTGAAGAATCCCCCCTTCCACCCCTACTCCTCCTCCCTTCCTAGATGGTTGGAACGGTGGCCCAGTGGTTAGCACCGTTGCCTCACAGCAAGACCGTCACTGGTTCTAGTCCTTACCAAGCCAGCCGACATTTCTGTGCAGAGTTTACACGTTCTCACGTGGGTTTCCCCCGGGTTCCCCGGTTTCCTCCCACCATCCAAAAACATGCAACTTAAGTTAGTTGACTAATCCTAATCGGCACTATAGACATGCACCTAGTAAGGTAGTTATCACTTAAGAACAATCACTGTCTGTCCATTAGCTACTACAGCAGGGGAGTTCTCGAGATCTACCTGAGCTCAAACTCCCCTCTCACCTTGCAAACAGGAGGGAGCCCGTTTAGTTAAATAAACTGCATGAAACTTCTGTTTTCTGTATTATTTTTAATTTCAGCTATTTTGTGTCTATCCCTGCATTCTGGTCAACTCTGTTAAAAAAGGCATAAAGCACTGGTTGAAAAAAGGATGTGACTTGACTTTATACTGCTCTCATTAATTTTTGCAAAATATTTAGGAGACACCAGCAGCCGATTTATTATGTCAACTCTGTTACTGTGATATTTCAGCAAATCTCTCATTCACTCTTCAAAAATGATGAAAATACATACATTTCTGTTTTAGACTTGCCATGTGGTATCTGGTTTGAGGTTAGCATCATATGAGCTATAGCACAAAATGTTGGAAAACGTCACTTTCCAGTTACTGTCAACTCTGTTAGTGGCTTAAAGTTTAACAATAAATGAAACAACAATTATTAACAGAAATAAATGTTCCCCATCACATTTAAAATTGCATTCAGTTTTCTGTAAACTACACATTTGTTGGATATCATTCCAGAAAATGAATGGACATATGTTTGAAATATACCTTCAATTCTGGAACGAGTCAAATATTGAATTTAGCATGACTTTTTTATATATTAAGCAGCTTAAAAAAGACCATAAATGCTGCAAATTATTCATCGGTTTGTAAAAGCATGTTTGGAGTAATTTTACGTTATATAATATATTGAGGGTGGCATGGTAGCTTGGTGGTTAGCACTGTCACCTCACAGCAAGAACGCTTGTGTGTAAACCCAGCTGGGTCAGTTGGCATTTCTGTGCGGAGTATGCAGGTTATCCCTGTGCTCGCCTGGGTTTTCTCTGGGTGCTCTGGTTTCCCCCAAAGTCCAAAGACATGAACTATAGGTGAATTGAATAAGCTAAACTGGCCATAGTGTATGTGTGTGAATGAGTGTATATGAGTGTTTCCAAATTCTGGGTTGCAGTTGGAAGGGCATACGCTGCGAAAAGCATATGCCGGGATAGTTGGGGGTTCATTCCGCTGTGGTGACCCCTGAAATAGAGATTAAAGCTTTAGGAAAATTAATAAATAAATAATATATTGGACAAAATAACAACAACAACAATCATGCTAAACTATGGTTTAAGTGTTTAGATTAGATCATGTTTAGCTGTTTTGAGCCGACAGAAAGAGCCGGTGAATTAAAGTACATTAAAATTCTGTAATTATTAAAATCGGTAATATAAAACCGTATTTAATATAGCAAGTTGAAACAATTTCTTTGGTTAAACCAGGTTATTGGTATCAAATATTTGGACTTTGACTGTTTTCTGTAATTTACAATTGTAACTTATAAAGTAGTATGATTCAAACCAATATTACATGTATTTATTGATTAAATCAGTATAATAAGTATAATATTACTATATTTCAAATCCAGGTTATTGGTATCCAATACTTTTATTGTTAATTACTGTTTTCTGTAAAGTAAAATTACATATGAATCTACTTATATACTATTTTAATATACCAATGCCAAATGTTACATACAGTTGAAGTCAGAATTATTAGCCCTACTGAATTATTACCCCCCCCCCCCTTTTTTATTTTTCCCCCTCAATTTCTGTTTAACGGAGAGATTTTTGCCATTTCTAATAGATTCTAGATTTATTTTATCTTTGCCATGATGACAGTAAATAATATTTTACTAGATATTTTTCAAGACACTTCTATACAGCTTAAAGTGACATTTAAAGGCTTAACTAGGTTCATTAGGTTAACTAGGCTTATTGTTGTTAGTTATTTGTATAATGATGGTTTGTCCTGTAGACTATCAAAAAAAACATAGCTTAAAGGGCCTAATAATCTTGAAATGGTTTTGAAAAAATTAAAAACTGCATTTATTCTATAATAAAACAATAAAACAAATAAGATTTTCTCCAGAAGATAAAATATTATCAGACATGCTATGAAAATGTCCTTGCTCTGTTAAACATAATTTGAGAAATATTTAAAAATGAAATAAAAAATTCAAAGAGGGCTAATAATTCAACTGTATATTTAATAAACAATTTGCTACAGCAAGTTATGTTCTGTATATAAAAAAGCTTTGTAAAGCATAAAGCATTTATTAATGTCAATGAATATTTCATCAACATATTGTAATTCGACAAGAAGAAAAGGAAGTCAACCGAGCAAGACTGGTGTATTAATAATCACTTTTTGTTTTTACAGTTCAAGAAAGCAAAACAGGCCAATTATCGTGGTTTCTGACTGGCATTTGTGTTCGTGAGGATTGTTATTTACTGGCCAGTGAATGCGGCTCATTTCCCAGATCATCAGGTTCAGAGGTGAGAACTCATTCCCATGAGCTCTGGTTTCATTGATTTCTGCTCGTTCCTCAAGCGTTTAACATTCACACTTGATGAAAACATGATTCACACACACAATCACACTTCTTTTCCTCATGCTGAAAAAATACAGATGGCTCCTGTGTTTGTTTGACGCACTGCTGTCAGCCTGTGTTTAACTCACACTGTTCGCTAATTTGATATCAGTCTGTCATTTATAAAGTCTAGAATGTTGCTTGGCATGTTTATAACTACATAGCAAACTGTTAAAAGATGGATTTTTAAAAATAAATCAGAGCACCCAGGAAAAACTACTGAAAATAAATCACTTTAGAAGCCGATTGGATGAAGCCAGATGCAGCAAGGCAATCAGAACAAATCAACAAGTCCAGTTTACAAATAGAATCATAAAAATATTAAAATTGCAGTTTATATATTTATGTCTTTTGAATACACAGAGTTAGATTTTAGGCCTCATCCACACAAATATGTTTTCATTAAAAACGCTTCTTTTTCTATCCGTTTTGGCATTCCGTCCACAAAGAGACGGCATATTAAGGAAACGAAAATGTATTTGTGTGTTTTTGAAAATGCTGTCTAAAGTGGATAAATTTGAAAAACGCCATTTTCTGACTGTAAAAACAGAGGCTTTTGAAAACGATAACACATTTTAGTCATGTGATGCAGTCATGTGAACAATACAGCTAACATGGTGGGTGACATTGGGTGCGTTCGACTTCATGCTTCAAATGAAAATCTAGAAAAGTCTTACACACATTTAACCTTCGACCATTCACCGAATGGTGATAGAATGGAACTTTACAATTGGTTTTTTTATTGATTTCATTAACTACAATAACCCTGCAAGTATAGTTTATTTCTAAAACAATAAATTAAAAGTTCAAAAACTTTCTAACACTTATTAATAAAATCATCTGAAATGGCAAAGAAAGTGTTCTTGCAGAACTCCCAGAGTGCATCAAGATTCTTTGGATTCAACTTCAATGCCTCTTCCTTCATACATGCTCAGTAATGTTGTGCGGTGACTGGGCTGGCCAATCCTGGAGCACCTTGACCTTCTTTGCTTTCAGGAACTTTGATGTGAAGGCTGAAGTATGAAAAACTTCATGCAGCGCTGCACAGATTGAAAATCGATGCAGCATCTGAAGAGCGACTGCAGGAGCTGCGATGACGACATTATTACACGATTGGCTGGATTCACCGCATTACAACAACCACATGTGTTTCCAGTTTATTATTGGACAACTTCCATCTCACAAATTTCCAAACAAACAAATAACTTTTTATGCCATCTCTATCTTGTACACATCATGCTTATTATAAGACTTCAAATATTTCATTGTAGTAGGCCAAATCATATTTTTTATTAAATAATTTGTTTATAAAGGGTAGATTGTTTGCATAGATTTATATTTGACCATTTTCATACAGACCCTTTACTGTATACAGCTCCATATTTAAATAATATATATTTTAGTGAATAACCAAATATCAACTCAAATAAGTCTTACAGACTTGTAATAGAACCATAACGTTAACCACCATAACGTTTTTTAACATGTTCAGATAAATAATTATTCTATAAAAATTTTCTAAAATAATTTATACATTTTTAAAATAGTTTTATCCTGTCAAGCCGTTATTTATTTATTTATGTTTTTTAAAGAAATTTACAAGTAACATTTATATATCTTGCTTTTTCTGTGAAATTTCCACAGAAAGTGTAGTTAACTTATTTTGGGAATGACCTTTTGTTCAATCTTTTTGGATTAATGTGATTGGATTAATACATAAATTAATAAATAAATCATTGATCTCGCCATGTGATTTGTCATCATGCAGCAAAATACGAGATCTGAGGTGGCCGAACAGACAGCCTCGTTTGCAGCTCCGCCCCCGCCTGCGCTCTGCTAATCTCGTTGATTTCCGGCTGCGGCCGTGGTTCAAGTCGAACGCACCTATTGCAAAGCAGATGTTTTGGATGCTGTCCCTGTTGCCAACTTTATCAAAGATCGATATAGGTTTGTACATGCTCCATATTGCCTCTCTTTAAAAGACACAGAATGTTTTAAGCAGATGACAATTGCTACAAATTGGAGTCAGATGAAATTAGGAGCTGAAAATAAATATAACTAAATTATAATAAATAACTGAATTCTTTTCAGAAATGCTAGATAAGATTTACACACATTTAACCTTTGACCTTTCATTGAATTTATCGTTGGGCTGATAGAACTCTTCAATTTGTTTCGTTTATTGACTTTATTAGCTACAATAACCCTGCAAGTATAGTTTATTTCTAAAACAATAAAGTAAAACCTATACAACTTTCTAAAAAATTATTAATAAAGTCATCTGGAAAGGCAAAGAAAGCGTTCTTGCAGGACTCCCAGAGTTCAAGATTCTTTGGATTCATTTTCAATGCCTCCTCCTTCTTCTTACCCCAGACATGCTCAATAATGTTTATGTCTGCTGACTTGGCTGGCCAATCCGGAAGTACCTTGACCTTCTTTGCTTTCAGGAACTTTGGTGTGGAGGTTGAAGGTATGAGAAGGAGCTTTATCCTGCTGAAGAATTTGCCCTTTCTTGTGATTTGTAATGTAATGGGCAGCACAAATGTCCTGATATCTCAGGCTGTTGATGTTGCCATCCACTCTACAGATCTCTCACACACCCCCATACTGAATGTAACCCCAAACCATTTTCCTTCACCAAACTTGACTGATTTCTGTGAGAATCTTGGCTCCATCCATGTTTCAATAGGTCTTCTATAGCATTTGTGAAGATTGGGACGCAGTTCAACAGAGGATTCATCAGAAAAAATCTACCTTCTGCCACTTTTCCAAATGATCAACTAAAAGTCAAGTTATTATTTGTTTACAACTGGGATTGATGACAAGACCTAAAAATCACACTTAACAGCATCTTTTGACATTCAGAATTGCCACAGGTTTCTTGTGAGGGTTGGTTTAAGTGTAGGGTAAGGCCAAATACTTAGTTTTACCATATAAAATACACTACGCCTATGGAGAGTCCTTGTAAACCACATATACAAGTTTGAGTGTTTGTTATTCCTCCAGACCTGTCTAGTGTGTATCCTTTATAGTGCTTTTATTCAATCAAAGCAGCCCATGAACAGACTTTAATTATACCTCTTTGAGTTCATCTCTCTCTCTCCCTCCTTCTGTTTTTTTTCCTCAAGCATCTTTTGAAGTTGCTCTTCACCCTCTTAAAGTAACTTGTTGGTTGACAGACAATTTGCTGCTTGGCTGCCCATCACAAATGGACAGATCCAGAGATAAAGGAGAAAGAGAGAGAGCGATAACTCCAAAAAAACCTTCTTGAATTTTAATCCAATCGCAAAAATCCAGTGGCAGTTTAGTGGCACGGCTAAAATTACCTCTTCTGAAGGCGTGGATGGACAGCGTTTGATTCTTGTGTTTAGTAATATGTGCTAAAACCCTGAGGGAATTTGTGACGGAAATGTTGTTAGATCATTCTAAAATATCTCTTGATGGAGAGGTAGTGTAAGAACCGAGGTTAAGAGGAAAATCAGACATTATTTTTAGTTTAACCGGATCACAGTTTGTGCTTTTTGCTGTCTTAAAATGGAAACAGCATTTTAGTGTTGCCTTTTTATTCAAAGCATCCTGACGTGACCGTTTTTCTATTGGACAATAATATTGATACTATAGTGTCTTCTTAAGTTGTTCACAAAGTTTCTAAATATTTAAAAAAAGCCTTTTTTTTTTGTCTTTCTCACTTTACTTCACTATATTTTACTTACTGTATGTTAAAATACACTAGTGACTATGCACTATGATTGAAGTTTTTAGGTTTCAGTCTTTCAGCTTCAAAATTTAGCTTTAAAATGAAAATTTCCTCATGAGTTGTTGTCTTCTGTTGAACACAAAACAATATATCCCCATGAATGTTTGGAGAAAAATAGCCATTGACATCCACAGTAAGAGCAAAAATACAATGGAAATCAATGGTTGTTTCCCTTCAGTATTCTTCAATATCTTGCTTTCAACTTTCAAAAGAAGAAGAAAAAAGAAACTCAAACATCTTTGGATGAGTAGATGCTGATAGATTATTATCTTTTGAAACGGAATGCTTTTGCAATATCAGAAGGAAAACAGTTATATAATTGTGAAATAAATCACAATTCACTGTTTTTTTTCCAGGAACATTTCATAAATTGTAATTAAGTAAACTATACAATATAAACATATGTAATTTTCTCACAAAATAAGATAATACATATCATAGACCTATTGAATCTGATTAGATCAGTAGCATCTTGTTCCAAAATGAATAAATAAATAAATAAGCAAATAAATAATAATAATAATAATCCACAATAAAGATTAACTCTTCTAGGAAAATTATCAAAACGTATTATTCAAACTTTCTGCCTTTTTTTTTCCGAGTGTGATGCTAAAGATCTAATTCAATCCAATGATCTATGCTATGCTAAGATTGCTCTCAATTCCAAACCTGGAGATTAGCTGAATGGTGTCAAAATAGTAAAACTCAACAATGGGGTGGGGGGTCGCTTGGTGATTTGCAAAAATTTGAGATCTAACTCTAACTCTTACTATGATCTTTTATGTGAAGCTGCTATGACAATCTACATTGTAAAAGCGCTATACAAATAAAGGTGAATTGAATTTAATTGAATCACTATGTAGGTTATAGATAAAATATGATAATAGTAAAAAACTTGTGGTTAATAGTTGCACATGCCAATAAAAAAGCCTATTTATTTATTTATTTATTTATTTATTTATTTATTATATATATATATATATATATATATATATATATATATATATATATATATATATATATATATATATATTGGATTGCAACTCCTGGGGTGTTGATGCTAGATTAACAACACCTCAATAGTGTCAGTTGCAGTAGACCTTCACATTCATTAAAATAAATACAAGGCCACGACTGAATATAAAGACAATCTCAAAGTGGCAGTATTTAAGATTAAACCAAGAATAGACTTGTGCTGTAAACAATTGTGAACACCAGTCTCATTAGGCGAGGGTAATCTAAAATTAAACAAATAAATAAATGACTATTAAAAAAAATAAATCACCTTTTGTGTTGTAAATATGCTCATGTTTATATAGGCCTATTAGAGTGTGTGAGCCTTAGTGTGCAAATTTATATATTTATAACCACTTCTGAGGACAGTGGGGGTTATGGGAGTCACGGGCTTAAAACGTTTGGAACCCCTGCTGTAGGTGAGTTGTAAAGTTAGCTTCTTGCCGAAAAAAAAGGGGAGTGTTCCTTTTAGGGGAACTATTTTTATGCTAGTGAGATGAGTAAATACACATTTTAGAACTACGGTAAGTATCATGTTTATCAAATACAATCTGCACTAACTCCTGATTTGTCTTAGCATGTAGAAAAAGAGTCATTGGTCAATAATTGAGAAAATTATTGGAAAGACGCATTTCATTAACGGGCAATACATTACAAGTAATGAGAGTAATGTAATCAGATTACTTTTTACAAGTAACTAGTAAATTAATCTGTTACTTTACTAGTAATTTGGAGAAAGTAATTTGATTACATTACTTTAATTTGTTGTAAGGCATTATTCCCAACCCCAGTGACCACTGTGACCATGAGAAACAATTAGGCAGATTTTTGCTAAGTAGTTACTATTTATATATTTATTTTTCTTATATATATATGTTAATATATAAGTTGCATCCAAAAGCACAGGACACATTATAATAGACTCGTTGGACTACAATGTCATGTGTACCGACATCCGAACTCCTCTGTGGCTCTGCTGTGCGGTGCAGTGACTCCACAGGTGAGAATTTAATTACCGCAGTCCCTTGAGCTGCACCATATACTCCAGTCTCTACAACCACAGCAATCAAATACCTGAGAGAGAAAGAGAAAGATTTTTTTATTTTATTTTATTTTTTGCTGAAACAATCTGCCCATGTCTTGCTATTCCACGTTCTATAACTTCGTTGCTGGGTTTACCAGCGGAAAAACACTGATGTTCAACAACTTCATTCACTTTCTCAGTTGTCTCCAGAAACATTATGATAGAGAGAGAGAGAGAGAGAGAAAGAGAGAGAGAAGCGGGTTCACATTGACTGTAGGTTAATCAGAGTCATTTATCACTCGTGCTGTAATCGCTAGCATTAGTCACCTAAACGGCCAGAACTGTACGTGACATTTTTTCAACCATTTTCTTCAGTAGTGCAAAGCGTTGGGCTCTATTTGCACTGCATTTCTCTCACTCTCTCGTTCATTTTATCTCTATATCTATTTCTGTCGTGCACCGGGGAGAATGAATTAGCAATGCTGTCCATGTGGGGTTAAGAAATTACCGTAGGTATTTTTATAATGAAGTTACTTTCTTCAATTTAAATGTGAAGCCTCGATAATGGAAATATATAAATATATGATAAATGTGGGTAAAGTTTGTTGACAAACTTTGATATAAGCTTGACAAAGCCTTGTTTGAAACTTTCAAATAACTTGATGAAGATCTTGAAGTTTCTTGAAAAAAAAACCTGTCAGAAACTGTTGATAAATTAGAACTAATTTAGACCTCAAGAAAATACTAAGAAACCATATAAAACTATCCATGTTTTACTAGCATGTGTAACAAATTAATGATGATCGCTATCATGTTCTAAATGTTTTTGACATGTAACAAGGGAATTATGCTTGTTTTTCCAGCAGGGTTTAAATGTGTTATAAAATGTTACTAATATTACTTAACGTTCTGATACACATAATTTAGCACATCACTAATGTGTCTAGCATGTTGTTATTGCAATTTAAAATTCTGTAAGCATGTTTCTAACATGTTTTACACAATGCCATGCTAATATGTTACTGTGAGCAGCCGATCTGAATTTGTTAATTTTTACTACATAGCTGAGGTTTATACAATTTGACACATTAACATGTTTAAGCATACCAGCTGTGCTTGTAACATGTTTCTACAGTGGCATGCTTTACATTGCTAGTATGCTTTAGTTAGCTTTAATGTTAGCTAAAACATACAAAAACAGAGAGTTTTCAGGTTACATAACACATTACTATCATGACTTAGTGTCTGTAAAAAATAAATCCGTAAAATTTACGGTAAACAAATCGGCAGCTGTGGTTGCCAGTATTTTACCGTTAAAAATACAGTACAAACTGTAAAAGTAATTCCTAATTTTTACAGTAAACTACAGTATTTAATTAATTTATAGCATTTACCGTAGCATTTTTACAGTTTTTTTACCGTTAAAATCACGGCAATTTTTTACAGTGTATACTTAGCATGACTGATCATGAGGTTAGCATGTTTAACTTATTGCTATTATGATTAGCAGATTGCTAATGTTTCCACCATTTTGTAAAATGTTTTCATGATATAGTACTTTACTGGGATGTTTTTACTGCGATTACACATTACTAGCATGTTATAACAAGTTGACAGTTTAGCATTCGTTATATTTTAGCATCATCAGGACCACTAAATACTTTTTTGAAGTGTATTTTTTTTTTCTGCTAGAACAATCTGTTACTTATTTGGTGACTACCAACCTTTTAGACCATTAAATGAGTTTTCAGAATCAAAATAATATTTGGAGGACGAATTATCCCATTTTCAGACTAGCCTGCTGTGCAAAATTGATAGTAAATGCCATAAAGACCCACCATTGTCAAGCAAATTGCAACTGTTCTGGCTACCTGCACCATTTACGATTCATTTGAGTGTCCTCCCCTGGTTTTTAAACTCACGGTGGGGATTCACACATCTGAATGTCTGACAAACAGTTTTCCAGATCGCTCAACCGTAATGTCATTGGAGGCTCTACGGTCAGACTATAAAACCAGTTAATAGAGAAACGGGTCTTTCCTATCTGTTTTTCACAGCCAGTACTTTTGTTTTACTTCTTTCATTAGACTTTTACAACCATCTTTTACGGTTTAAACATTTATTTTATATTTAATTCAAGAGTGAAGAATCTATTACACCTAGGTGCAAATCAGTGCATTTTTAACATGGTTCCTATAGCCTGAATTTGATTTATCTTCCTGTAACACTCAGTTAAATAAATATATGATCATCCAATTAAAGTAGCTTTAACCGTATTAATATAAATATTAGCATTATTTTATCAAAGAAGTGGGAATGCAGAAAGATCTTGTGTTGCTTAGGGAACGGCTTTCATTTATTTCCCTCTTTGCCACAGGCTGTTAAGAGTCAACATTCTGCAAACCTTAATTACCCTCCCGAGGGAAAACACTTGCTTATTCCATTCTCTCAGGGTTTGTGTTGAGAAGCCGTTGTAGCCATGGCTGTCACATGACTTCCACATTTATGTATTACTCTTCTACCACCCTTTGTTTTTTGCTTCAATAAGTGTAGTTTAATTAGGGACTAAACAGAGAAAGTATGTAGCTATCTATTTTATCGGCTGGCTTTCTTATCATTTGTCAACGTCTGGCTGGGAGTCTGTGGAGACCTCAAGTTAAAAAATGGTGAAAATTTGCCACAATTAATCACTTAGGTCTCTATTTTTAGGGCCATATTGAAAGTCTATTGTTGAATGGTGAACTGAAGGGTGTAGATGCAACAAGACAATTATTATTAAGTGCAGATGGATTGTATTTAAACATGTATAGTGTTTCTTTTGTTACAATCAAAGTTAGTTTTAGGTGATAATTAAGGTGGTTTGCAATTAGAATTAGCTTGTCTGCTAAAAATATGCATTTTAACTATACATCATGAGAACATGGAGGTTAATGCGTACAAATTCTATATGCTACAATAGTGTTTAGTTAATTTTAGCAACATGCTAAACATGTCAGGATCATGTTAGCAACATTTTATTGCATGTTGGCCTTCTACTAGAAACATGGTAGCAACATTAAAATATGCTAGTAATACATAACATAGTAAATCATGCTAATGACATGCTAAATTGTGATAGCAACATGTTAATTCATATAAGAAACATGCTAGAAGCATGTTAATAATATACTATTGTATGCTAGTAACATGTTAATTCATGCTAGTGTTTTATTAAACATGCTATAAGCATGTCACAATATTAAATTGTGCTAGTAATACATAATGTAAAATGCTAAGAATATGCAAATTTATTATAGCAACTCTCATATTAAAAACATGATACAAGTTAACAATGTTGCAGGCTAGGTACATGGTAACATTATTCCAATGAACATTAGCATGTTAATTCATGCAAGTGTTTTGGTAAACATGTATAAACATGTTACAATATTGAAACGTGCTAGTAATACATAATGTAAAATGCTAACACAATGCTAATTTATTATAGCAACATGTTATTTTTATATTAGAAACATCATACATGTTAACAATGTTTACCAGGCTAGAAACATGGTAACATTATCCTAATGAATGTTAGCATGTTAATCCATGCTAGTGTTTTATTAAACATGCTATAAACTTGTCACAATATTGAAAAATTCTAGTAATACATAATGTAAAATGCTAACAATATGCTAACTTATAGCAACATGTTAATTCATATGAGAAACATGATACATGTTAACAATGTTTACCAGGCTAGGAACATGGTAACATTATCCTAATGAATGTTAGCATGTTAATCCATGGTAGTGTTTTTATTGTACATGCCAGATACATGCTATTTCACGCTAGTTTTCTGTTAAATTTGTTAGAAACATGTTAGTAACATGCTAATTCATGCTAGAAACAAACATTTTCATTTGCTATATAGGCTTCGTGATATTAGAACTGATTTAAAGCAAATCCAAAATCACATAATCGTCCAAATTTGTAAAAAAAAAAATAAAATAAATAAATGACGTATCTCATTTTAGGCTTTATGTTCAAAAAAGCCACCTAGATACTGTATAATCCACTAGCATGCTTGTTCTGTAATGTCTTGCAGCTATAATTATATTTTCTTCCTCTCTCTCCCTTTGTCTCTCATTTTGCACTGTCATTTGCTGATCTATCATTGTTCATTCTCTTTTAAGCACCATCATTTCTCCTGCTTATCCATTCCCTGCTGTCTTCTGCTCATCCCTTTCATTCAGCTCATTTCCAGGTATCTTCTGGCACGACCGTATAATTTGACCAAAGCTAAGTGCTGACGCTGGAAAAAAATCTTAATGTCCTGAATCCAAAAAAGAATTACAACGAATAGCAATTGCGAACAACGCACAGTCTGTGTATACAAAACACACTTGGCTAACTGATTTAGAAGTGATGGACGTTCACAGAGTGCATTTTGAAAGCGCGGAAGTGATGTTCGATTTTTATGATGAACAGGAAAAACTAGCGGATTGGAGTATCTCTCCCCTCTCCGCCATTAACGCGGGTTTATGGAAGGGGGGGATGGAAAGAGAGGCCATGCTGCATCGCTGGTCATTAAACTCAAAGTGAACACATATTGTGGGAAATAAAGCATTCATGAGTGCCAGCGAGAGATGCAGACTTCGCACTTCCTCAGACACACGCAGATGTTTACACCTCCATCATTCTCAGTGCCCAGCCACCCACACTAAATTCAACCACTGCGACAATGTATGCGCCCTGCAAAGGTTAGTTAACTTTATTGTGTCCATGAACAAGAAAAGAAGACCTGAAGTAAAATGAGCTCCCAATACAGTCTTGTGTTTACCACAGAGAAGTGTAGAAATATGGTTAGCATGTGCTAAGCAATAGATGATGTGGCATTGATTAATGTTTACATTTTATGATTATAGGCACTACATAATTTTGTTTAAACTCCTTTGTTGTAAATTAGACATCCATAAAGTTAAGATTTAGTCAGCTAATCTTTTCAGTGACTCATTGCTCTATTTCTGTGGATGTTTAGCTTTTCCAGTTAATCCAATTCCGCTAGGCGAAACTAGCCAACTAGTACCAAAGTTTTATGCACAGCTTCAATTTCTGCTGTTTTCAGAGCCAAAACAGGACAGAAGATGGCACATTAATTAATTTGAGTGTCATTGTTCTTAGTGCCAGTTTTGGGGTCTGTAACTCTAACTCTTTAGCACAACATAGTGTTTCAATATGCAATGTTTAAGCGTGCAACTTTTGAATTGGATGATGTAGAAATGTAATCCTTATCCAGTTTTTTTAGAGCTAAAACTCTACATGAAAAACTCCACATGGTGCTCCGGTTTCCCCACAAGTCCACAAATCCAATATGAATGTTTCCCAGTGAGGGGTTGCAGCTGGAAGGACTTCAGCTGCGTAAAACAAATGCCGGTTCATTCCACAGTGACAACTCCAGATAAATAAAGGGACTAAGCTGAAAAGAAAATGAATGAATAAAGTTACATATAGAGGCAAATTACTGCTGGGAGGTGCAAATAAGGCGGAATGAGCAATAACACTGAGTTAGCCTTAATTGCGCCTTTAGCGCAAGTTCAAAAATATTTACTTAAGTGGGCAATTTGCCAGATACAAAAAACATCTGGTAAGTAAACTAAAGAGAGTCATGTGCCACTCCGCATTTGGTGTAAACCAAGCATTAGAATAAATTGGCTATTCAGAAAGGAGAAGACAGTGTGCATGCTGATGTTATGAGGCAAAACCTTTGGTTGTAGTGGCCACATGATCAAACTGTTATTGTTACAGTCACCAGCGATCTAGCACCTGCAGATCACTAGAGAACTGTCACTTTCACTCTGCCACCCCACGAACTACAAATCCTGTCATGCACCTCACACACACACCTGTTTCTGTTGTACATTGAGTAATTGCTATAAATACACCACACTTGCACACACACACAGGATCCAATGGCAGTGTGTTTATTGACAAAGAATTATCAGGCAGGCACAGGAGCAAACAGAAGAGTCAAGGGCAATCTAAAAGAGTCGTCAAAAACAGGCAAGAGATCGGTTCAGATGGCTAACATCAAAAATCATGAACAAGCAAGGGCTTTGAAACACGGCAAGGGAAAACAAAGCAAGGAAAAACACTTCATAATGATTACAGGAACAACAAGACTCAGGCCTGTGTGTGTGTGCACAAGTGTGGTGTATTTTTAGTCCATGTAATCAGTTCATCATGATCCTCTGGCTGTGTGAGTGTAATCAATGTTAAACAGGAACAGGTGTGTGTGAGGTGCATGACAGGATTTGTAGTTCGTGTGGTGGCAAAATTGTAGTCCAAGTGAAAGTGACGGTTCTCCAGCCATCGGCAGTAGCTAGATCGCTTATGACAAACATTTATCTTGGCCAGAATTTTTAGAAAGCCTTCAGTCAACTCATTCTGTGTTTTCATGTGAATGAATGGCCAAATCAGTTTTAAAAATATCTGTGTTTGTGTGAACAGGCGAGTCAATTGGGGAGTCTCTAATTCTCCAGTGCCACCATGTCCCCAGATCTTCATATTTAAATGTAAACTTTTAAGTCGGTTTGTATAGAAACAATGAATGTTCTGATTCCTTAGGGCACGGTCTCATTGTCTATGAATTTAAGTTTGTTGACATATAATGAATTAGATAAGCATGGGTAATTGGACAGAAGCATGGCACAAGCTAGACTTGAATTTGTTAATTAGTAATTTGTTAATGGCACTCCAGAAGTTGGATCCAAAAGTAAGTTTTAAATTAGACATCCACAGAGTTGTAATTTTGTCAGTTTTCAGAGAGCAGTCCATCTTTTTTAATGGGCCAACGCTCAATAGCTCAGGACATTGATGTGTAGCTTCACAAATTCAATTTCTGCTGCTTTCAGGGCCAAAACAGCCCAAAATTAGACACGCATTTATCATTTGCATTTCATTTTTAGTGCAAGTTTGTGGGTCTGTATCTCAAACCGTCTTGTGCCAACTAGTACCATAGTTTTATACGTAACTTCAAAAAATTCTATGTCTGCTATTTTAGAGCCAAAACAGGGCTAAAGGTGGCACATTATTTAATTTGGGGGTCTGCATCTCTAACACTTTAGCGCCACATAGTGTTTCAATATGTAATGTTTAAGCATACAACATTTGAACTGGATGATGCCAATAAAGCAGTTGTAATCCTTATCCTTTTTGATTTCTCAAGTCATGCTAAGCCATACTTTAGATTACAGATATTACAGATTTATAGATAACTACTCAAGGAATTTGCCCTTTTTTGACAACACATTAATGGGCAACAGGATAGAAAATACCCCAAACAAGACTAGAACTTGCATCAAAAGCCATTTAAGGCTTTGTAAATTTGTCTTTTGTTTACAGCCAATAAAATCTGTATCTCTAATTCTCTAGCGCCAACTTGTACCATAGTTTTTGGCTGTGCTTTTTTCACAGCCAAAACAGGACAAAAGATGGCATATTAATTAATGTGGGTCTCATTGTTCTTTGTGTCAATTTGGGGGTCTGTATCTCTAACACTTTAGCGCCACATAGTGTTTCAATATTTAATGTTTAAGCATGCAACTTTTGAATCGGATGATGGAGAAATGTAATCCTCAACCATTTTGATTTCTCATGTCATGCTAAGCCACACTTTAGATTAACTACTCAAGGAATTTGCCCTTTTTTGACAACACAGTAATGGCAACAGAATAGAAAATGCCACCAACGACTTGAACTTGCATCAAATGCCATTTAAGTCTTTGTAAATTTGTCTTTTGTTTACAGCCAATAAAGCAGTTTGATCCGAAAGTAAGTTTTATGTTGCACATCCATAGAGCTCCAACTTTATCACTTTTAAAGCGTGGTTCATCTTTTCAATGGACCATTGCTCGATGGCTGGAGACACTGATGTGTAGCTTCACAAATTAATTCAATTTCTGCTGTTTTCAGAGCCAAACGAGTCCAATGGGAGTCAAAAGGTGGGCAGTGTTCCAGGCCAGACTACTTTTTGGAAACAAATTCTAATCAGATGCGTCATTCTGAAAGATAGAAACTGATGGTTATTTAGTAGCGAAGAGAAAAGGCTTGGCTATTTGGAGTTTGTTGGTAAATGTAATGATTTTTTTTTATAATGACCATTTCACTCTGCAAAATGGGTAGGAAAAAGAAGGTGAAACAATCAATTAGTTCAGTTGGTTAGCGTCATGCAAATGTAGAAGCATAAAATGAAGTGTTTGTCTCATAATAATTCATGTAGCACTTTTCTTGGCAATGAAAGCAGTGTCTCAATAACCACCACTGTACAGCATGGATGGCAGCCATATTGCCTCATAACACACGTCAGCTTATTGGTGGAGTAAATAGTGTGGTGAAGCAAACTAGTACATAGATATTGGGAAGGACAAGGGCCAAAGGACAAATTTGTCTAGGTTGTCAGTATCTCACACCCAACCACAGATACTGTAGTCAGAACCTTGATTAAACATCTAATCCATAGTGTGTTTTATTAGTGGTGTCACTATGATTTTACTAGGGTTAATGGACTGACACCGAGAACAAGGTGGACATCCCTTCTTGGCCTCACTACCAACTCTTCAATCAGCTATCTAAGAGGCCCTTGCACTAGATGAAATTTTTCATAGTTTCTAGAACTATTTGCGACAGTACAAAATAGACAGTATTGCGACAGTATTTTTGGTGTCTTTACACTGAAGGAGCTAGGAACCATTTTAGTTGTAGAAATATATTTTGAGGGGTACTAAATTAGCTTCTACTGAATAGTAGGATCTAACCAAACACAATAGGATGTACCAGTTATGCAATCTATCTTTCTTTGTTAAAAAGCTAATGTTATTAGCATTTACTTTTGTTGTCCATCCTCCAGTTGTTTATTAATCACTTCAGAGTTCCTTGTTACAGTTTAAATGGTGTAGAGCAATCGTCCTCAACCATCACCACGGACCGGTCAACGCTGGACAATTTTACAGCGGGCCGGGTGGGTGGTTGGAGATCCGTAGGTTACTAGCCGACCAATCATTTTCTCAGAGGATGACAAGCTGTCACTCTGATACAAGTTTTAATAATAGACAAAGTTACAAAGCACTGCAGTGTTTGGCTGTTCTATGTTTGTTTAAGATAATTAGTTTACCGAAATGTGTATATTCCATGCAAGCTGAACAATCAGTTCTTGTCACATGACTCGTGGTGCGCTCCTCATGGCATTAATTCAACTGGGTGCGTCTGGAAGGCACGAATGCGTCACGCCGCTTGCACGCGCAAGCCCCGCACCTCCACTGGACATAACGAACTTATGTAAACTCTAGAAAAGTCATGATTCGCGAATGGCCCCTAAAACGCCGCTGTCATTTGTAATCTCCAGCTGTTGATCTTCTTGCACAGACATGCTATATTCACTTGATTTGTTGTCAAATGGGTTGCAGATCTATTCCTTGGCAGTTTGCGGGTCCTTCAATGGGCGTTTTCCCCTTAGCAAAGAAACTTTCTAAAGATGTCTGTTTCCTACTCATTTTGCTGCTTATGGGTTAAATTTGGGTGCTCAGGTGACTGAGATGTAAACTGAGAAAATACAGTCAGTTTTCAAAATAAAAGATTTTTCAAAATAAAATCATTTTGACTCAAATAATAAATAAAACAGAAATTATTAATGATTTCTTGTGCAGCTTGATACCAATTGATCTGCAACCCGGTGGTTAAGGACCACTGGTCTAGAGGGGTAAACTTGAGTTGTTGGGATAACAGTCTGATGGCTAGTTCCTAGAATTAGTTCTTATAACTGCATAATACAAAAAGTCCCTCTAGCTTTCCCAAGATGTCTGCTAAACAGATAGTGGCCAGGTCAAACCCTACTTGGCTTAAATTAGCTTGAGTGGGCAACTTGATGTGAAAACTTCAATCCACAAACTTTTTTTTTGCAGAATTCAATTGGCAGACACAAAGATTCAAGGTTTAGATACAAAGGATGATTTGTTATATGTTTGTAAAAGTACATGTTTTGTACTAAATCAATCATCTACACTTTTTAAAATGTAAAAATATGGCAAGAACTGACCAAAAAAAGGTCTGGCTGAACATGTAGTTTTGCTAGTTGGGAAAATGCTAATGTAAGTGTTTTCACACAGAAGTTTGTTCAAATTGAAAACCACCAGTAATGGTTATCTTGAACACAACATTGGCTTCCATTGTCTCCTGTGTGTGCTAGCAGCAGCAAAAAAATAAATGTTTATGGCTTTGCACACGCATTGTGCTGAGCAATGACTACAAACAGAAATTTGTATTCACATATTCCCTGTGATGTGTGTATCGCCTCAAGCTGCGCGTCCTTACCTGTCCGTCCGGCAGCCGCTCAACCTTTAGCTTGCCATGGAGACAGATGGCTATTTTTAGCTCTGCATAACAACACCGCTTCTCAACAGATGGGCCCATTTAGGAGTTTTGGGTAGAAAGGGAACACACCTGCAGTACGTTCACCTTTATAAAACCTCCATCAGCTGTTATGGAACTAATTTGCTCACGCCAATGGAGTTCTTTTATTGCTAGTATTCGTTTCTACTTTAAGGCAGAGCTAAAAATTGAACATATTGTAAGTGTTTTGGCCTTGACATGTGTTTCAGGGCTTGAAAATGCAATGTTTTGAAGCTAAAGTGTTTTTTTTTTTGTACACATATGTAATATTGGTTCAGTTTAAAGGTATCCACAAGTATTTGATAACCAAAACATTAGTGGACTACAGGACCATTTGTGCACAGGCACTGTTAGTGACACTGCCACCTACTGACCAGGCATAATACAAAATTTTGAGTCATTTTCACATATTATATAAATAGGAATGGCTTTGACTGTGTTTTTGTCTGTACACAAAACGTCTTAAAACCCCAAAGGAAAATGAATTCATTTATAATGCATCACTGGTGTGTAAACACTCTGATAAACGTTGTACTGTGACATCCAACCAAAATGCTAAGCGACACTCTTTCTGCTTTCTTATTCTGACTTTGTGTTGCTAATTCTGACTCACACCTGCTACAACATCTTCCTTGTCATTTGTCTCATTTCCTCCCCTTCATCCCACTCTTCGCAACACGCATTGGCCCTTGGACTTTGTGTTTGGGGTTAATTTCAAGCTGTCAGCGCTGAGAGATGAACATGGTTTTGTTCTCTCCTTATGGATATCCACTTCCTGTCGTTCTCTGAAACGTCTGTCACGTTTCGCTCTCTTTTTCCTGTTTTGCATTCATCACTCACATGCTCCACAGCACTAGACATTTGTACTTTCTTTTCACTGCCCAAATTTATGCACTATAGCTCTTCAAAATATACTAAATATTAAAACTAAATGCTAAAAAAGGCTAAAATATTAATACAGAATTTGTATTAATATATATATATATACATACATATATATATATATATATATATATATATATATATATATATATATATATATATATATATATATATATATATACTACTGCGCAAAAGTTGTTTTAGTGAGTGTATAATGACAGTATATGTTACTTCTCACTCTCTTTATTCAAAAACAACCAGCAAATACAGGTTCTAGTTGAATTTGTTGGGTCTAATTGTTTAAGACATAAAAGAAAAAGTTGGAGAAAGATAAATGAAAGAAAAATACTGGAGTTTCTGTCTTGATTTGGCAAACGTTTCAGAACATTGAACTGAACTAAACTAAACTTAAACTCACAAAACTGGACTGACACGGTTTCAATTTACTACAACTTCTATGTTTAGCTGCTTTGACACACAATAGAAATAAACATGACTTGAATTGAACACTAGAGCAAGCTCCTGCTATTCACCTCTATTCGCGTCTTTGCATTGATTTAATAAGTACATCACTCATGCTTGATGCTTCATCGGCTTTTGGTGTAAACGCATCATTAGGCTCCTAAAGCTGGTGGTGGCCTAAGACTTTTTCACAGTACAGTATATATATTCTAAAACATGCTGGCTTTTTGTTTTGTAACAGAATACTAATTAATGAATGTTATTTTTTTATTAATTTACTGTTTTATTGTTATTATTAATTGAATAGAATGTGCTTATGATGCCTGCAAGTTCCTCATAAATAGGCGGCTCACTAGATTTTGGAACAGAGCCAAAGCATTATGTATTACAATATACTCGCCTTTTCATGAAGGTCCTTCAGCGGAGATTCTTTAAATAAGATTATCTCACGTCTTCAATAGAAGCACCGCCTTTCCATTTTTCTTTTATCTCTCCCTCCCTTTTTACTCCTTGAAACCTTTATCATGGGGCTGTCCACATTTATCAGCGCTGTTATGGTAGTGTGCTTGGCTATTTGACTGCATCTGACCTCCCGTCAGCTGGAGCCGCATGGTCTGAGTTGGACTGGTTGGAGCCGGGGGTGACAGACCAGCCCCGTCCAGAACACTCCAGATCCGACAGTAATTGGCTCGTGCTGCTGCTCTCCTTAAGGACCCCTGACAGCTGGTGGGTGGATTTTTTTGTGCACCAATTAGGACGAGAGAAAAAAAAATCATTCCGTTCCGAGAGTAAGGGAGATTCTTTGCGATAGTGGAGTCTAACAGTGTTGAAGGCATTGAATATTTCCCTTAAGATGGTGCTTTACCAAAGGGCTTTCAATAGATCGTGGCGGCCTATGTAGTAGAAGGGTAAAAAAACAACAAAAACAATTAGAATCAGTGCTACCTGATTAGAGGAAACAGAGAGAAAAAAAAGATTTTGTCTTTCTTTTTTTCTAAATGTAACTGGTGTTAATAGGAGTATTACTTTATTGTATTTCACTAATAGTCCCTCCTTTTAATTTTCGTGCATTTGTTTAGCATCTATTTGTTTAGAAATATGTTCGAATTTAGTTTTTACTTTATTTGTGTTGTTTAATGAAAATAGTTTTATATTTGTTTGAAGCGCTACGTCACTTCCGGTTGCCGCACTACGTCACTTCCGGTTGCCGCGCTGCTTAGTCCGCATTAAGCGAGCTCAGGAGAGGTGAGAAGATAATGGTGCTCCTGGGAAAATTGTTCTTAAATCTTTTAATATGCAATGATATTGTTTGTATAAGTGTTCTATATTAACTAGGAAAGATTTTCTTCGTGTAAATGGATGAAATTAACCGTTTTTACTGAGCACAGTTGATTGATTGAGTGTGTGTTTGTATAACTGTGCGTTCACACCGAAAGCGGTGAGAGTGTCCAAGGTCGCTCTGGCCGCCCTGGTGACAATGCTCTCTGCCTTCCGCTCCGGCGGCGAGAGTGTCAAAATTCGCTACATTGATCTTGTATTTAAAGGGGCCATTGCAGCATATCAGTTATATTTCTGCATAAAACATGCTTTCTAGCGTGAACATGTTGCACACTTCTTATCAAATTCATTTAACAGTGAAAGATGAAGTTGCATGTGGTGTGGCTTTGCTCCACTTAATTATCCAATGTGTCCATATGTCTGAAATATCCTGAAGCAGCAATAATACTGTTTTGTATTGTCGCATGAGATTCACGCTTTTTTAAAGATAAATATATATAACATTAGTGTACATCAGTAACTTGCCAGTAAATTTTTTATGTATGTTCCTGTAAGAAAACATTGCAAATAACTTGAAATCCAGCGACCGCAATAATCAAACCCTTGGGAACAACTGTGGTCGGAACCAAAGTTCACAGGTCTGTGTTCTCTGAACTCCTCTCAAGCGGCGGACTTCTTCATTCTGATTGCTTGCCGCCGAACCGCATCATAGCTCATTACCATAAAGTTAACTTGATTTCAACTCTCCTTCATGCCCACACCGGCGAAGACGTGCTGCACTCCTCCTCGCCGCTTATCGCCGCCGGCTCTCATTGAAAATGAATGACTTCCGGCTACTTTGACACTCTCGCCGTATTCGGTGTGAACGTACGGTAAGTATGTATGCTAACCACAGTGATTTTAACTGATCTTCTAACTAACGTTTATTTGTTAGGTGCAGAAATTTACAAGCAAAATCATATATCTTTATTGTGCTTCTAATCCATCCAGGTATTTTTAAGTACATTTGTTCTTATTTGTGTTTGCATTTGTTTCTCAATTACATTAATTACTAATATGAAGTTAGAGGAAGATTAATTAATATCACAGTGTATGGAACTGTAATCATTTGCTATTTTTATTTATTTACTTTTTGTACACCTTTATGATCTGATTACCTAGATTTAATTGGGTATGATGTTATTGTTATGTTTGCTGAGTCCGCTTTGAGCGTGCTGAGGAGAGGTGGGGAAATTTACAAGCGAAATCATATCTCCTCATTGTGCTGTTTTCTGATCCATCCAGTCTGCTCTGACCTGACGCCTGAGTGAGAATAAACCCACTATCAGCAACAGTACTAATGGCCTGTCACAATATTGTACACAATGCAGAGTCGAACACCGGTTATATAAAACACCATCAAAGGCCACTCCCAGCCCGCTCTTATTGAATAAGCTTGACTGATTCAATAAATAATAGGTAAAGGGACATGAAAACGCACCCACCCCCCATCTCAGCAGGGTGTTTTCACACCTCTAGTTTGAAAAAAGTCAGGAAAGTGGGTGAATCTAGCTTTGTTTAAGTGGGAGTGTCAAATGGTGAAAGAGGGAAGTGTTTGCATGAAAAAGGGAGTTTCATTACATGGAATCGCTGGTTTTCACAGCGACAACACAAACAGAGATGCAGGGGACATGTGGTTCTGAGAGCAGCATTTACAGCGGATATGAGAGCTGTGTGGAAGTGGAAGAATTTCAGTCCATAATATTGTAGTGATATTACTGTAAACTTAGTAACTAAATTATTCGTCAATACTAACTAACATTGACATCTGGAGAAACCTAAACAAAGAACACTGATCACACACTTAACAAATCCGTAGAGACAGGACAATCAACACGAACTGGAACACTGGATGTGGTGAGGAGAGTGTGGCACTCAACAGCATAGTATGTGTATGTAGTGTCGTCCCAAATGGAGCGCTAATGTTTTTTTACTAAGCGGAAATTCAAACTGTTTCCCTGATGACGTTTGACGGTTGCCAAATCAGTGAAAAAATAATATTCAAATAATACCTGCCAGGAGTATAACCGCATTCACCATCGGGAGGTGCTATAATCACTCTCATAGGAGAATTTTGCTTTCACCATCCAAAATAAATAAAGTTATCCAACATGTGCGCCCGATAGCTCCGGGTAATTAAAGTGCACTTATAGTTACTTAGTTTTCAGTGTGTACGCACTACACTATTTATACTACAAAATGGCGTAGAATAGTGCATAAGTATGCGATTTGGGACGCAGCTCTTGTCTTAAGAGAGCGTTAGAGACCAGTTGAGAGAGAGAGCTGAGCGACCGCACACCTTGAGCCCTGTGCTATGCTCTAAAGAATTACTGCAAAAATAAAAAACATAATCACTTACCTTATCGCCGACCCTGTCTTCTTCCCACAACAACGAACCTTTCTACACCGGATTTCACCATTTCCAGATTCTAAAAGCTCTCGGGTAAAAAAATGTTCCTTAAAAACATATTTTGTCACGTGTTAGCAGACCACTGTAATCCACACATGTGGGTCCACACGCCAGCTCTGCTCTCATCACGGGAAAAGGAAACAAAACCTTCGTTATGGCACATTTAAAGACGCAACACTGACGACCCATGTCTCCAAACAATTCTTCTCCTACTTGTTTGAATTACGGATGGCAACACAACGTGCCATCTGATCTGAACACTGTAACAAGTAAAAGGAGTCTTTAAAGCTATATCATGCATATTAATGAAGTTGTATCCCGTTCACAATAGAGCACACTGATTGGTTCAAACCAAGTCTTTCTCATGAATTGACGTCACTTTGTAACTGCCGGTACAGACAGCCAATCTCCATGCTGGAATATACACAATGATCTCATCTCTGTGATGTTGCTTCAAAATTTCTTTTTTAAACCAGAATAACTAATTTGCTTTAAACAAGCTAAAACAGTTTCACTTTTAATGAAATATATGTGTTCTAACAGTGTTTTTAGCAATGTGGGACATATATATGACTGTCAACTTCTCAAAAAAAAATATGCTTTGGTGTTGTGTGATCCTTTCAGTTGGAGTAAATTACTTTCATTTTCCTTTAGTGTCCAAACGCACTGGCTAAAGACCTCCATGTTTGAGGTCTACATTTTAAACTGGATGACTCAGAAATAGCAAACAGGTGAAGCATACAAACTGCTGTTCCATAAGTTAATGTGAAAGAAGAGGAAAGGGAAGATGCTTCTGTCAAACAGGCTAAAGGAAAATGCTGTAAAAATCTGTAAATTAACTGTTTTCTGTGTTTTGATGGTTATTTTCTTTTCATTTTTTTCTCTGTGTAACTTTTATTGACATTTTTAATAGTTTGAAGTGATATATTGTCTGTGTAGATCTTGTAACTTATGGTACAAAAACTTGGTATCTACAACGTTTTTCGGTAACACTATTTTAATGGTCCATTTGAATATTAGTAGACTGCTTAATATCTGTTGATACTGCTCCTTCAACAGACATTTAACCCTAACCCCAACCCTAACCCCAACCTAACAGCTTACTTATAATGTAATAAGAGTTAGTTGGCATGTAGATGCAATGTAATTTAATTAAACAAATAGACAATCAAAATAAAATGTGACCAATTTTCTGTAATTTTTCAGACTTAATTCTATATACATTATTTTTTATGCAATATATGGTTTCAAACTACTGAAATGTCAATAAAAGTCACTTTGTTAATCTGCACAATTGAATATTCAACAGGAAAAGTAGACGGAGCAGAGCTAAAGGTCCCATAAAGCAATTATGTAAATAAACTGAAAACATGCAAATCACAACCCACAGACCCTGTTAATTAACAGATTTTTTTACAGTGTGCAGGTAAAACCAGGATCACACCACAGGTTCAGGTACTTTATTCTATACCCGTAGGTAAATTAGGCTGCAGTGAGCCAGAGCAGGCAACTTCTCATACATATACAGTAATAGACAAAACACAAGACATCAACCGCTAAAAACATCCTAGCAAAAACATTACTTCATCTTATTACCGTTCATGTGATTAATTGCTACTGGGACAAAGCTGTTCTTAAACCATTTTGTTACACCCTGTGGTACCCTAAACCATTGTTTAGATGGAAGGAGCTGAAACTCTTGATGCAGTGGATAACGTCTACCATTTATAATTGAAACACACATTCGCTGTACCTGCCTGGAATACAGAGAAGCCAGATTCAGTAATGACTCCCCAATCAACCTGCAAGTCTGTTTCAGTTAAGAGTTCTGACTCTACACAAATAAGTTCCTGTATGAGGATACCAACAACAAAAAGAGTAGACATTCAATGAAATCACAATTAAACAGAATCAACAGTGTTTTGTCAATTTAGTATTAACATAATTTCCTGAAAGTATTAGTTCAGCCAAAAACTATTAATTACTCATGCTTGTGTTGTTGCAAACCCCTGAGACCACATTCACAAGCTTTGTATACTGATCAGTACACCAGAAGTGTAGCACAGTGACTCAGTGATTAGCACTGTCGCTTCACAGCAGGAAGGTCGCTGGTTTGAGTTACAACTGGGCCAGTTGGCAATTCTGCATGGAGTTAGCATGTTCTCCCCGTGTTAGTGTGAGTTTCCTCCGGGTGATCTGGTTTCCCCCACCGTCCAAAGACATGCGCTATAGGCGAATTGAATAAACGAAATTGTCCGTAGTGTATGGGTATTTCCCAATACAGAGTTACGGCTGGAAAGTCATCCGCTGCGTAAAATGCTGGAATAGTTGGTTGTTCATTCAGCTGTGGCAACCTCTGAAATAGAGACTAAGCCAAAGGAAAATACTTGAATGAATGTATACCCCAGATACATGTGCAGACTTTAGAAATAAGCACACGTACATCTGAGGTAATACATCATAGGTGTGGACAACCAAAACGTATAAACATGCGCACTATACTGACACTGAGGAGAAGAAACTGTTCAATGAAGTCATTATTTTTGCTTCATATGCGTACAACATGATTATCATAGCTTGATAATATTCCGATGGAACCACTGAAAGCTTATGGTCTGTATTGAGGATGTTTTTATGTTTCCGGGCCATTGGTGTCTATAGAGGACGAGAGAACTCTCAGATTTCATCTAAAATATCGTAATTTGTAATCTGAGTAGGTGTCTCAGGGTTATGGGATGAAATGAGAGGGAATAAATTATGACATAATATTCATTTGTGGCTGACCTAACACTGCCCTAAAAGACAAGTTTTGGCTGATTCATCAAAAGATTTACCCTGACATAAGGAGAAAAAGTCATGTCCAGATCCTTGATTGGTTTTGGTGTTTAGCTCCAATTATCCGACATACTGTAGTAAGTAATTCATGGATCTTCTGCCCTTATCATATCAATATGTAGAAATTTAATTTAGGAAGTTTGAGACTACGAATATGTTCAGAATTTGCGCAACAGTCATTATACAAGCTGCTATTCATATCCATTGGACAGCAGGGATGGAGGAACTGCTTGTGGAAAAAGAACTTTACTCCCCTCATCTCAAGAGGCATCCTTGTTAGTGCGCCCACCTTGTGTGACGGATTCAGTGATTCGAGTTCTGCTCAGTGCAGGTCAAGTCGAACTGGATGGGTTACACTGGTGGCATGACCTGGGTGGGAGTGAGGTTTAGGGGGTAAATGTAATTGAGGCCAATTAGTAAGAGCTGCAAGGGTAAACCTCACTCCAGTTATCTCAAGAGACACAATATTGACAGATGCTGTAGGCATCCAAGACGAGCTTACAGCAATTTGTATTATTTTGATTTAGTAGCTTAATCTTTTGAATTGATATGATCTCAATTGTACATTTTAGTATGGTTTGCTCATCCCCAATGACGATTGGGTTTAGATGTGGAGTTTGGGTCACACCTTCTATTAAAAACAATGAAATCATTTGAATTTGTACGAATTAGCTACTTTTCTGCCAATACATAAAAATAGTTGTTTCCTTGTGAGACCAGATACTGATCGAACTGAAACGCAACATGATATCGGGTTAAAAACAAGGAAGGGATGATATGTTCTCTTAAGCTGATGATAAAGAATGAATTGGATGGAAGTCACACTGCAAGTAATCAACGGCAGTTTATGCTATCTTCAGAGCGCTTGGAGGCCCACAGCTAATTTGTTTTAAACATTAGTGCATAAGTGTTCAAAGAGAATCGGTTAATTGATTGTTGAACTGTGCAACCTTCCACTCGCATCCGCCAGGATTCGCTCTCATAAGCTGGTTGGCTAGCAAGCTCGAACATTAAAACCAAGAACATGAGCATTGATTGCAATGTGGCTCTATGTAGGAGTGTGGAGAGTGGACGGTATCCTTCAAATATAAATGCATTTTTAAAGTTTTTTTTTTTTTTTTTTTTGCTTCAAGCACACAAACAGAGTTTGTAATAGTATCGATTGCAAACTCCATAGTGGCCTGAAGGGTTGAGGGGGGCTAAATGCTTTCAAATCCACCCAGTAGCATTCAAAGAGGGGTTATTTTGTAAGTTAGCAGTGTATTTTTGATTATTTACAGGGTAAAAAATGCTTAAAGCTATTTAGTGCTTCTGGGTCCCTTTTCCTTTGGTAGACAGCTGATTCACTTTAGCTTGAGGAATTTTGATGCTTGATTTAATTGCAGAATTGCATTTTGAGGCTATATTCCACTGTGACAACCCCTGATAAAGAAAGGAATAATAAATAAGAAGTAATTTTTAAATTTATGTTATTGTTTATGATGTTTATGTTAACCCTTATATGTTGGAGCTTGTAGAATTAGAAATGTGTTGTCTAATAATGGTTATTATGATTTCTATTCTATAGGTCCTCTTTCTGCATCTTCCCTGCTGAAAAAAGCAGCATACAGTATGCTGGTAAGGTAGGTTTTGATGCTGGTTTGCTGGTTTATGCTGGTTTATGCTGGTTCTTGCTGGTGATGAGCTGGATTAAACTGGTTCTCGCGAGTGTGTCCTCGCTGCAGCCTGTTGCAAGATGACGTACTGGAAAAGGTCAAACATGTGTGAGCTGTTGTTGCTAGAAACAAGAATTATTTGTAATAATTATCAAATTATCCGTTACATTGTATGTAATTAACATCTAAACCTTAACCCAACCCTCGCAGTAGCATCCGTATCAAAACATCTACTACGTATTGGACCATGCTACAGGCTGCAGAGAGGACATCTTCATTCTTGCTGGTTCTTGGCAGCTCATGACCAGCAAGAACCAGCTTAAACTTGCATCAAAGCCTACCATATTCTTATACAAATGCATTTTTTTTCTCTCAGCAGGGTTGGAGTGAAAATGATTGATTCTGATCTTGTCTCTCATTAGCAAGAAGCTAGGAACAGTGGAAAACCAACCTTCGTAACCTGCCTTCCACAACGGGACGTGTCCAACTCATCTGCCAATGCTGTGGACCACTGACTGTGCCAATTTCTGTATGTACATCACTTTGTTTCCATAAGACACCCCTGTCAGATCTTGAAGTCTGACACAAGCCATTAACTCGGAATGATGACAATGAAATATATTATCATTTCATGAATATATCTGTCATTCACCAGGAAAAGAATATGGAGCCCATCGGAACAGATTAACCTTAGAATGTGACTCTTGTTCAACCGTCACAAGATATTTGTTGTGACAACCAAAACATGAAATCTTATATCAGTTGGTATTTTGATGCTTTTACGCTGTGCCCAAAGGGCAGAGTTGAGTTATGCAATGTTCCTTTATATGCCAACCATTTGAAAAGCAGGTACAGAGCATTAAATTCGATTAACCTCAGATTTCA
Organism: Danio aesculapii; assembly: GCF_903798145.1. Lineage (NCBI taxonomy): Eukaryota > Metazoa > Chordata > Actinopteri > Cypriniformes > Danionidae > Danio > Danio aesculapii. The sequence goes on along the minus strand of NC_079456.1, from coordinate 15,464,974 downwards.
CTGCCTAAAACTTTCTGACTATGATTTTAGTAATTTTGTGTTATAACAACACCCAAACAATCGTTTTTTTAAAGATACATTAATCCTTAAGTTAGATTTAACAGTTTAAATTAATGGTTTTTATGCCGTTATTAGCTTTTCTTTTATTTAGTTTACAACAAAGCTTTTTGTAGTTAGGATTGGTTGTCGTCACGGGTAGTTTATGGTTGTTTACTGTAGGCAGTTACAGTATTTTGAGAAAGTTGTCATGCATTTTCTAGTGCATTTTGTGGCCTAGTTAAAGTGTGCTAAGCTATCTGTTGGTAACTGCATTTTTACATGATGTTGTTTTGTCATTCTGAGCATGTTGTTGGTAATTTGAAGAGAAGCTACAGATAAAGTATGTTAGTGAATTATGCAGATTCAAATGTGTTAATATTAGACATACCTACACAGTTGCTAGCTACAATTTTACTTTGCTGTGGTATTGGCTATTTTCCACATGAAAAAACACAATAATAATTTATAGTAAATACTACAGAAATTTTGAACCAGACTGTAGTAAAGTGTATTATACTGCATTAAAGTATTTACAACCCTTTAAAAAACATATTCAACCATTTGTTTACATAGGTATTACAGATATAACAAAATTTCCACCAAATTAAAGTACTTTACTGTATGTTTCAAAAACAAGCTATAGAATTTACTGTAACAGGCTACAGTATTCATGTGGGTACTGTGTGTATAGCTAATCGCTGTGTAGGCCTAAAGTAGTTTGAAGCATGTTTTGCGTGGTTGCTAAGACATGCTAACACCAGATATGTTAATGACTATGCTATCTGTGGTGTAAAAGTCCATCTATGAGCCCAAGAACGAAACTAACAGCGTGGTCGAAGGTTAAACGCATGTAAGCCTTTTCTAGTGCTTCTGAAAAGAATTTTGTTATTTATTAGAATTTATTTATATTCGTTTTTTTTAGCTCCGAATTTAATCTGACTCTAATTTTAAGTAATTGTAAAGTTTAGACTGTATTTCTAATTGTAAGAACGGATCACATTCATCATTTATGACTTAATTTAGAGTTTTGATTTATGTCTGATTCCTTACTCTTCAGTTATACGTTTATTAGGGACCAAACGCCACTCAGAGTTTCACGCCCCGGGTTTGCGTGTCTTCTCACGGACATTATGTTGACACTCTGAAGTTAGTCAGAGGATCTGGTTGCCAACTGCTCACTCATCCTAAAAAAGTAGTAGATTTAGCCACTTCCAGACAACTTGCTAATTTCAGCAATTAGATGATTAAAAGATTTCCATGCTGTCGTGCCACACTGCTCCGTACAGTCAAATGTGCATTTATAATCAAAAGTCTAATCATGTCAAATCATAAAGGTAGCGCAGACTCCACTTAATCTACTGGATATAAAAAGATTTCAGGAGAATTTAGAATGAATCAAAAATTAACATTTTATTTGTCAGATAAAATTGTATTATACCAATTACATAATAAAACAATCAGAAAGCCAATTCCGAGATGATACTGTAAAAATCCATTACTCAAAGATAAATCAAAGAGTTAGAGATGCATACCTGACCAGAGAAGTACATTGCCGTATAAGTCTCAGAGATGCTGCAACGGGGTGTCTTGGCTACAAGATCCCAATGACATTTTTCCTCATTTCCTTTAAAATACTCAACTCAGAACAAACAGCCATAAATTCAAGACAATAAAAACGTCACCGAGACCCTTGTCTGGTGAATTTGAGGAGTTAACCATCTCTAAGGAGAAGGAGCATCAGACAAAGATCTTATCAAAGCCAAAAACCAAATCAACATATACAAGTGAAATATTACAGTGACATTAAGACCATTTTACCAATCACACAGAGACATTTCAAATGATACCAAACATGAATATAAGGCTACAAGATACACCATATTAAAACCTTGGACATTTAATGTGAAATGTGCTCTGAACTTGGGTCAAGAAGGGGGGCTTGAGGTGAAAAGAGAAGGGTGAACTTTCTCGCATTAAGCTCTTGTGTGGTGTAGCTCTGTTTGTCCAGCCTATGATTGCATTGTCAACAGTGATTTGAATAGAACAGTTGAACAGCTGGTTTCCTGATATTCTTCTCAGATCAGAAAGTCTATTGTTGTATTGCATATCAATTCTTCTGGTCTTGTCTCATGAAATTCCATAACAGTTCTCAGGGTCTGATATTCTGGAGAGATTTAGCCATCTTACAGTGGTTAGCCACTAGCATGTTGTGTGTAGTTGTCAGGTTTTTTTCTATCCTTTTAAAGAGTTTGGAGTGGATTTTGAGTTTTTCCAATGCAGTTTTAAAGATGTTTGTTGTAATTAGCGCACATTTTCTTATGACTAAGCTGTTGCTAGTGTGTGGATGGTAGTTTCTAGGATAGTTATACAATGAAAGTGTTTGGAGTGGATTTAGTCAGTAAAGGTGTTTTTTGTCAGTTTTTCATCAGATGCTATACAGTGTTTGAAACGTATTTAGTTATGCAATTATGTGTTGAAAAAAGTTGTTGTGATTATTTGGACACATTTAGCTAAGCTATCGGTTTGCAAGCTACAATTCTGGTTTGTGTTTGGTAGTTTCCATGGCAATTTCTATTGAGTTAAATAGCTTGAAGTGAATTTAGCGATATGCAATTTCAAAAGTGTTTTGTTGTCATTACTTGGACACATTTGCTTATGACCAGTGGTGTAGTTGTGGCTATACACACGTATGTCCGTATGCCTACATTTTTCCACGAGCTGTATGGCTATTACGACTTCTGAGGATCAATAATTGTGTATACCCTCGGTATACTCACTTGTTTTGCTGATTAAACTTCCCTAATGTATGTGCATTCACGTCCCCTTTAACTGTAAACCAAATGTTTGGTTTTTTTACTTTTACTTTTAATCTTAATTTGTTGCAAATGGTGCATTTTTGTTTAATTTGCGACATTCCCCGCCCCTGATGATCACGAAAATTTCGTGAGAGTTTTTCGAAGACAACAAGTCAACTGAGTGGTGTCTTATAAAACAGCATGGGCGTCGCTTTAGCCCTCCCATATTTCTATTCAGCCCCCTTAAAACTTCTGCGAGGCTAAATCGCCTCAGTCCGCTTTAATTTTGATATGAAAATGGCAGCCATTTTTTTCCTATGTTTTAAATTCCTTTTCATTTAATCAGCAAACCACAGCAGTGCAAAGCGAGAGCTGGTGTATGTTTATCGATAGATTGTTATTATATCTGCATATTTTCAGTTCTTTGCATATGTAGAGTGTATCGTGTGTGTTTGTGTGTGTTTGTTTGTGCATAGTTTATCATGTGTGCATATATATAGAATGTATCATGTGTGCATATGTATGGAGTGTATCATGAGTATATATGTATAGAGACACATGAACTTGTTACCTGGAACTATTGACTTCCACAGACAGAAAAACAAATACTATGGAAGTCAATGGTTACAGGTTTCCAGCTTTCACTATACATACACACACTCTATACATTCATACTCGCATATATATATATATATATATATATATATATATATATATATATATATATATATATATATATATATATATATATATATATATATATATATATATATATATATATATGAAATGATATATATATATATGAATGAATGAAACATTTCTATGCCTACTTTTAAAATTTGGGTTGGGTGGGTAATAGTACACCCCCTTTTTTTAGGACTACACCACTGCTTATGAGCTATATGTTGCTAGCATGTGGATGGTAGTTTCCAGAGCAGTTTTGTTTGGAGTGGATTTAGGGGTAAAGGTGTTTTTTGTCTGCACATTTGCTAATGGCTTAGCGATCTGTTTGGTTTGGACTGTATTTAGCAATGCAATTATAATTGTTAGTTGTCATTTCTTGGACACATTTGCTAATGGCTAAGCTATCTGCAGCTAGCTGCAATTATAGCATACAGTTTGTAGTTTTCTGGTCAGATGCTATACAGTTTGTTATAAAGGTGTTTGTTGTCATTACACATTTGGTAATGGCTAATTATAAGTTGCTAGCTACAATTCTGGTTTGGTAGTTGCTACAGCAATTTCTATAGAAGTTAATAGCTTGGAGTGGATTTAGCGATATTCTATGTAATTTCAAAAGTGTCTATTTTCATTACTTGGACACATTTGCTTATGGCTAAGCTATCTGTTGCTATTCTGGCGTGTGATTTCTAGTTTTCAGGGCAGTTTATTGGATTTAGTGAGTTGCTCTGCAGTATCAAGAGTACTGGAGTGGAGTGAAAACACAAACCATTGCATGTGAGTTGCATCAGATTGAAGATACAGTACAGTATGTATATGAAAAGGTTGCATCTTGCAGTCTCAGGACGAAAGCATATTTATAAAAAAAGATATTGATTTATACACATGGATCACAAAATTCTTCATCACATGTCTATATTTGGGCATAAAGTATAGATTAGTGCACCTAGATAAAACACTTTGTGAAAGTACAGACTGGCGTTAATGAAGACTAATATGAATCGTTGAGGAGAATCTCTTTAACTGATTCAATTACACTGTCTTATCTTTTCTGATTTCCATGGCCTCCACATTATTTCTCATTACATTATAATTAAACAGATGTTTGACTGATGGGATTTCACATTGGTTTCCAGGTTTTTTTTTCTTTTTTTTCAGAAATTCAGAAATTTTGGGCAGATATTGGTGGATTGAGCCTCAGAAAATATTTTATGTATATGTATGTATGTGTATATATATATATATATATATATATATATATATATATATATATATATATAAAACGTCTTGAACACACTGATAGAAAAACTATCTATAAATGTCATATTTCAACCCTAATTTAATAGGATAATATATAACAATTAAAATAAAAATGTGTATGTTGCTCTAGAAATAATAATAATAATAATAAAGTCAATATTTATTAACAAATTAAATATGTAATTTAAAAATTATTAAAAAATTATATATAACTACAACAAACATTGGCCATTTTCTTTTTTATTTCTTGGCCATTTTCGTCTTCAGTCTTTGTACTTCTCTGTGCTGTTTCCCCTCCGCTTCAGTACACTTTTAAAGTCATATAAACATTTCGACATGATTGTGGAGAAACTGTAATTACTCTTCAAAACTTCAAATTAAGCATTTATTGCGTTTCAGTTGTCGTGTCTTCTGTGTTGTGAGGATTTGGGATGCCTTTGAAAGTAGCGTTTTATTGGCTTTCAAACGCTTGGGTAATTTAGTGTGTTCAGCGGCTCTCATAAAAACACACTTTAATGGTCTAAACCTCCACCGACTGACTGAAACGCTGCTAAAACACGGACGAACCGGGCTAATTTAATCACCAGCGGGACCCTGATGCTCTTTCCAGACCTAATGGGACTTTAAGAGCAACTAAAATGCTATGAGTCACTGCAATAATGTTGCGATTATACAGTATTAGTTGATGATTTATGAAAAATGCATGCAAAAAGTACGTCTCAAGCTACATCGTATGTTTTATGAGTGATATGTGAGTTTTTAGATGATCATATATATATATATATATATATATATATATATATATATATATATATCTTTATAAAATATTTTCCAGATGAGCAAGGAAATTTTCACAGTATGTCTCTGATAATACATATTTTTTCTTCTGGAGAAAGTCTTACTTGTTTTAATTCGGCTAGAATAAAAGCAGCTTTTAATTTTTTATAAAGCCATTTTAAGTTCGAAATTTTTAGCCACTTTAATCTGTATTTTATTTCGATAGTCTACAGAACAAAGTATCAATATACAATAACTTGCCTAATTACCCTAACCTGCCTAGTTAACCTAATTAACCTAGTTAAGCCTTTAAATGTCATTTTAAGCTGTATAGAGGGGTCTTGGAAAAATATCTAGTCAAATATTATTTACTGTCATCATGGCAAATATAAAATAAATCAGTTATTAAAAATATTTATTGAAACTATTATGTTTAGAAATATGTAAAAAAAAAAATCTTTTCTCTGTTAAACAGAAATTGGAGAAAAAAATAAACGGGGCTAATAATTCAGGGGGGCTGTATATATTTACAGTGTATGTAAAATAAATCATAACATTAAACATTTTAGAACATTTTAAAATCAAAATGTAAAAATAATTAATAATTAATATGTAAATAATTCAAACATATGTTTTACACAGTAGATGCCATTTCAGCTGAAACCCAGTGCTGGGAAATACCCACACACACACTACTGACAATTTATTTTATTCAATTCACCTATAACACATGTGTTTGGACTGTGGGGGAAACCCAGAACACCCAGAGGAAACCTACGCAAACACAAGGAGAACATGCAAACTCCAAAACAGAAATGCCAACTGACCCAGTCTTCAAACCAGCGACCTTCTTGCTGTGAGGCAACAGTGCTAACCACTGAGCGACCATTATTCATATAAATATTTTGAACTTAACAGTATGTCACATATCCCAAAATTTATTATAATATTTTAGTTTCTTTTTTTTTTTTTTACAAACAATTAAACAGCACATAATTCAAATTACAGGTAATCATATTTATTAATGTACAAAAAATGCACTATTTTATACTTAATGTTAACCTAAAGTATATGGATCATTTTAAATGTTACATTTTTAAAATAAAATGATATAATTATTATAAATGTACAAAAATATTTATATTTAGATTTTTTTTAACTGTTCATTGCACGCAGAGCATCATCACTTTTGAAATCACAGTACATAAAAGATTAAACCGTTTTTATTCTTTTTTTTTTTGTAGATGTGACAGAGTTGCTGAATCAAAGGCTGTGAGTTTTGACTGGGCTTTTGAAAGGGTTTGTCTGTGACAGAAAGTCTCCTGTGGACTGAAATGGGTCACCGTTTAAACAGGTCAGCTCTGATCCTCAGCCCAAATGTGGATTGTGGAGCTGAACAGCGCTGAAACTCGCTCTGGGCTGCTGAATATTGGCTTGAAGTTATTTAGCACAGTGGGAGGGAATCAAACATGCACAAATTAAAACTTTAGAACTCTAGTGTCATTTCAAACACTCTTGTTTTTTTGTTTCTGGCTCAACTAATGACGTTAGCACTAGTTATTGTTATACAAGCAGGAAAAGAAGTATATCATCTGCAAACCAAATGTGAAAGAGGATTTACCCTTTCATGCGTATGATCACACCGGTGTGATCAGCCTTGACTGGTCCCTGCATACAATCACACTGGTGTGATTAGATCATTCAGAGTGCATGTCATCAACTGCTAAAATTCAAATCTGACAGCGTGCGGTGAGGCACAGCAAGGAATGCACAGTGCTTGTCATACATCACAATTTCTCCATGCTTTCAAACAAATAAAATTTGTTTTAGGTTTCAGACATTTAAATACACATAAGTACAAGCAAAACATACAATTTAAGGTTTGTAAAATACACACGGATGTCTATGGAGATTGCAATAATATTTAGTTTTCAATATAACTGGACGATGTGCTTTGTTTACGCAAGATACACACTGTTTATGTTACCAGAAATTTTTTTTCTTATTCCTCTCCCAGATAAACAATTGCTTACCGTCATGTATTTTGGAAGAAAATGATGAATAAAACTGACGTAAACCAGCTCAGATCTCTCCTGCTGTAGTAGCTAGAAGGAATACAAGTGTTATTGAAAGTTACAAAAATTATTTATATTATTTATTAAATTATGCATTAATTGTATTTTATTAGCATGTACTCCTACCTCAACCCTGACGGTAATGTAAAAATTTACTTTGTTGTACAGTGTCTCAAAAATTATGTTATATTGACGTTAGTATCCTCAGTTGTGTCCCATAGACTTCACCCTCTCCTGCAGAGCAGAATAAACACGGCGGCATGATAAATGTGACGCATCACCATGGGAACACAATGCAGGAGGGTCAGCTGGAGTATTTTAAACGAAAATTTTTTAAAAGAAAATTTTCAAGAAAAAACTATTGAAAATTTTTTTGAGAAAAAACACATTACATTTCAAGAATGAAGTGAAATGAAATGAAATTTTGGGGAAAAAATATTGAATTTCTAGAAAAAATTGATATAAAATGTTGAAATTATTCTCAAATATTTAAAGAGAATTCTCAAAGTGTTTAAAGTCGTGTTTCGAGAAAAAACATGTTCAATTTCAAGAAAAAAGTTTAAATAAAAAGTTGAGAATAAACTTATACCATTTGGAGAGTAAAGTATTACTTTAGAGAGTATTTTTAAATATTTCCCTCCATTATTATTAATATGCTTGAGAAAGTAAACATACTAACACACATCTCATGGCAATTCGTACATTTTTGATTTAATGGCTAATTCACATGAATTCGTACGATCTCATCAGTACAATTTAGTATGATTTGCTTATCTCCCAATGACAGTTAGATTTAGGGGTGGGGTCAGAAGCCACGGCTTCTTTTTAAAATTGTACATTTTTGCACTAATGAACTCGTACGAATTAGCCACTAAACTGACAAAACGTAAAGTAGGTACCTTTCCTTGTGAGATCAGGTGGAACTTACTGACATCCAGCTCAAACAACTTCTTCTATCTTCTGAGACAGTTTTTAAAGTATATCTCCTGCTAAACCTTTCAAGCTACAAAAACCAAACTAACTTTTAACCTCCATACTGTTTTGACTCGGGCTGCTATGTCTTTTCCAACTGATCCGACTTTCGGTTTTCCGAAAACTGGCCTGGAAAATCCTGAAATTCCTATTGACTTAACATTGGAGCAAACTCTGTGACCTCATATCTCTGCATGAGACACTGACTTAAGCCTGGGCTAATTGAAGTCAGACAACCAAACTGCCTATAACTGATTACCTTGTAGCTTCCTAGCCACACCCTACCAACTACTTAAAACACCCTAGCAACTGGCCCCATAGGCTTCCATTGTAAAAGATCATCATTGACTTAACATTGAGCCAAACTTTGTGACCTCATAACTTTGCATTAGATTGTTATTTAGTGATTTGATTGATTAATTGTACTAATGTAAAGATGCTAGATATTATTTGTTATTAGAGCTATTCATCTTCTAACTTAAGATTTTACCTTAAAACCGTAAAACTGCCACTATCAAATCAAAGAAACAACCAGACCTTTTTATTCTCCATTAGCTTTTCCTCAGGCATCCTCTATACCAGAACAAACCTGAGTTCTGCACTGAGAATCATGCGAAACACATGAAGCGTCTGTCAGAAGCTTACAGTGCAGATTATCCAGAGGTCAATGACTGGAATTATATGAGTTTGATGGACGTCCCGTAAAAGCTGGAGCTCCTCTAATTCTCTAATCCGCTGTTCTTCTGTTGTGTCAAACACAGTCTACAATCTGGTTATGGATTACATGTAAATTAGGCTTTATTCCAGAGCTCCTTTTATAGGACGTTATGCATATTTATGCAAAGCGGCACTGGTTGTTTCTATTTTCGTTTTTTTCCCTCCCGTTTCTACTTAAATAGGCGTATCATTTAATTAAAGAGCGAAGACTGGCAGACGAACAAGAGCAAACATGCTGATTTGCTTCATCACTGTTATATTATAACACTGTACCAAATTTGAAAGAAATCTAAACAAAAAAAGTTATTATTTTTTATTAATATTTAATAACAATTTTTTTTTAAAATCTGTAATATATTAATAAATTACATTAAAACAAAATGAACAAATATTTCATCACTGTTATAACGTAAGTGTACCAAATTTGAAAATAATAATAATAATAATAAAATAAATCAGTTATTTTAAATAATTTGTAATATATTTATAAAAAAAATTGACATAATAATCTAATGAATATTTCATCACTGTTATATTATAATGTAATTGTTTTTAAGTGTTTTATAAAGGATTTTTAATTCATTTTAAACTTTAAATAACTTATAATATAGTAATAAAAAATATGTATCTAATGAATAAATATTTAATCACTGTTATATTATAATATAATTGCATCAAATTTGAAAATTATATATATATATATATATATATATATATATATATATATATATATATATATATATATATATATATATATATATATATATAAATGATTTTCAAATCATTATTTTATATTAATGAATATTTTATTAATATAAAAATTTTATATTATTAATTATTATTATTTTCTTTTAATAATCTCCAATAAACTTCAATGAACAATAAAACAATATAAAATAATTTTATTATCTTTTTTTCAAATATGAAAAATAGTAAATATAGGGTTATCTGAATTATCTGAATAAGATTTTCTTAAATAATTTTTTTTTGCTCTTCAATTAACTTTTCAATGAACAAAAAAAAAGAAAATTCATTAATTTTTTTCGGCTTAGTCCCTTTATTAATCAGGGATCGCCACAGTGGAATGACCCAGCAACTTATCCAGCACATGTTTTATGCTTCCAGCCGCAACACAACACTGGGAAACACCCACACATTCTTGCATTCAGACTCATACACTACGGCCAATTTAGCTTATTCAGTTCACCTCTACCGCATGTCTTTGGACTGTACGCCGGAGGCAACCCACGCAAAAACAGGGAGAACATGCAAACTTCACACAGAAATCACAGAAATGCCAACTGACTCAGCCAAGGCTCGAACCTGCAATCTTCTTGCTCTGAGGTGATCGTGCTACCCACTGCGCCACTGTGCCGCCCTAAAATTAATTAATAAAAAATGTGAAAACTAAAAAATGAGGAGCTATTGGAGCCATTTAACATTAGCTGATGTTAAAAAGTGCTATTAATTTTTATAAATCATGAATCAGTTTTTTTGCTCTTCTATGAAAATTAACAAAAAAAAATTTAACAACCTTGAATAAATAGGGAGTTATCTGAATAATTTATCTGAATTGTTTAATTTTCAGAATTAGTGTGGGGGGAGTCAGCCTGTTAATACTGCAAAAAAGTTCGCTTTGATCTGTATTTTAAATAATGTTTATGGTTGACCACCCCAATAATGGTTCATACCATTGTGAATGCTTCATCGCACCAATCAGTCTCTGTGAGGAAAAAAAAATATTCTGAATCTGGCAGTTTTACAGCACCAATAGACGCTGAAAGTGTTTACAAGATGCCTTGTAACACAGGTGTTTGTATCTACATACAGCTAAAAGTACTAAAGTACTTTCTCGAATGTCAAATTAATTGCATAATTTGTACACTTTGACCTACAGCGTCTGAAGTAGGCTCAAGCTAATCAGAGGATTCAGGTCAGAATAGCCTAGCTGAATTATCCCTCAAAATAAACATATTTAATTGTTTAAATAAACACATAAATGACTGAAGCATGTATCACACAACAAACATACAGAAAAAAGTTCAATTGTGTATAATTCACACACTGATGTATACTCACCCATAATAGTAGCACATTCTCCCCCTTTCAGACCCCCCCCCCTCTTTCTCTCTCTCTCTAACTTTACCTCCTTTTCATCTCGACTTTTCAATCAATAATTCAGCTTCCCCCTGCAGAGCGGCCGACTGACGGACTGATTAAACACACAGAAGGCATGAAGCACAGAAGCAGGGACGGACTGAAAGAGAAAGCAGAGATAATGGAAACCCAGCAGATCACGCTGACGGTATGAAAGAAACGGACAGATTCAGAGCGGGGGGAAAAGGCCCTGGAAATCAAGGCTGAGGGGACAGAGGCATGATGGGAATTGAGGTGCTTTAAGTGAAGAAGAAGGAAGGAAAGACTGATACAAGAAAAAGTAAAGTGTGGAGTTTCTATTTTCACCATCAAGACGTGACAAAAAATGAAAGTAAACGAGACTGAAGGACGAATGAGGAATAGCGGAAGGTGGGAGGAATATGATCCCGCCTCACTTTACTTTGCTCTTGTTTCATTGGCTTCTCTTCCTTAACATCGGTTAATTTACATCTTTCATTACTCAGGAGAGAGAGAGAGAGAGAGAGAGAATGAGAAGAAATGAATAAATGAAAGTGGATATAAAAATTAAAGGATGGAAAGACTAATGGACGAATGGATAATAAGGACTAGAGGAAGGAACAAAATTTAAAAAAGTAAAGGACGAAATAGGAAGAAAGAAAAACTCACAAAGAACTCAAAGAAGAAATTCATGAATGGAAGGAAGATCTTAAGTTTAAAAAATTTGGGGGAGGAAAGGAAAATGGATGAAGGAATGATAGAAAGATGGAATGTAATAAACAAAAAAAGAAAAAGAGGAAATAACATAGATTTAAAGATAATAGGATTTATGGATGAACGAAAGAAAAAATGAAAGAAAGAAAATAAGGAAGGAAGGATGGATGAATGAAAGAGAAAGAAGGATGAAATGATTTATATAATATAAAATATAAATCATTTGAGGGAAGAAGGAAAGTTACAAAATTTAGGGAAGGGAGGAAAAAAAACAGAGAAAGGAAAGATTTGAAGGATATAGAATAATAAAAAAATGAAAACACTAGAGGATGGTTGAATGATCCTTAGATGAGAAGAATAAAGGAATGAAGCATGGGAAAATGGAATGGAAGAAAGGAACATTGTTGAGGAAAGGGAAAGATGGAAAGAAAGAAAATTACGGAAGGAAAATAAAACAAAGAAAGAAAGTAAAGAAATTGAAGAATGATTGATGAAAGAAAAGGAACAACCTGAACAAAAATGGAAAGAAAGTTGAGAAGAAAAGATGGGAGCATTCAAGAAAGAAAGAAAATGCATGGTCAATGGAAGGAAGGTAGGAAAGGAAAATGAATGAAGTAATGAAAAAAGGAATAATAAATAAAGGAAAGAAACTAATGAAGGATGGAAGGAAGGTCTAAAAAAGCAGAAAGGATGAAATGTGAATAGAAGAAGTATATATGGAGGAATAAAGGAAAACAAATGAAGAAAGTAATGAAAATGGAAAGGAAGGGTTAATGGAAAATGAGAAGGAAAACGAGTCGAGAATCAAAATAGGAAGAAATAAATGATACACAAAAGGGGAAAAGAATGATGGAATTATTAATGGAATGAGGAAAAAACATTGTAAAAATAAAAATAAGGGATTGGAAATAAACAGAAAATAGAAGAAGGAAGGATTATAGAATAAGACAAAAAAGAAAATAGAAAACTAGAAGATGGATGGAAAGATTTATGGAAAATTGAAAGGAAAAATTAAATCAAGGAGAGAATGAAATAAAGCATGGATGTATAAAAATTAAAAATGATGAAGTGATTAATGGAAGGAAAACTACAAAGTTTAGTAAATAAAGTAGTAAAGAAAAACAAAAGATAAGGAAAATGCCAGGTTGAATGATAGGATAAGGAACTGTAACAAATAAAGAAAACTAGAGTGTGGATGAAAATTAAAGGAATAAAACAAAAACAAATTGAAGCAATAATGATAAAAAGATGGAAAAATTATTGAAAGAGCGACACAGGAAAAAATGTGAAGCGTTTTGAATTTACTATCAGTAAATATATAAAAAACTCACATTTAAAGAAAGTAAATGAGACGGAGATAGTTAAAGAATGAATAAAAAAAAGTGAAAGAGTAGAGATTAAAAATGAAAGAAAGGGTGAAGGACAGAGGAATGCGAGTAGTAAATGGAGAGAAGAGTGTCAGGCTTGATTCACCTCTCTCCTCTAAAAGCTTTTTAAATAGTATTAATGTGAATACGACACACGCTGTCATAGTAAACTGAGCGATCGTCGCTCATTCAGAGACTGATAGTACATGTACATGAGTAAATAAGATGAAGAGAAAAAGAAATGTTACTTAGAGAAGCACTCTACAAGAAGGGAAATCGCTTTGCTCTCGTTTCATTGGCTGGTGGCTTGTTTCATTAAGCCACGCCCACATTTGTGACCCGTCAATGATGATGAATGTGGATCATCTACTTGTCTTCCATTACTCTGAGAGGGGGAGAGAGAAGAGCAAGAGGGGGAAGGTAGTGCTGTTTATAAGGAAAGAAAAAGAAAAAGGAAAAAAGAAGGATTCATGGAATAAATAAAAAAATATAGGGTATATAATAAAGTAAGGAAGCATGGATAAATGGAATGGAAGAAAAACATACTTGAGTAGAGGGAAATGAAGGAAAGAATGCGCAAACAAAATGAGATAGGTTGGAAGGAAAGAAGGTAAGAAAGAGGGAGGGAAGTAAAAGATTGGCAAAGAAGGAAAAGAGTGATAAAGAAGAAAGAAAGAAGTAAAACATTGACAAGGAAGGAAAAGAGTGGGGGAAAAGAAAGAGAGTCTGAGTGAATGGAAAGGAAAAAAGAAGGATAGAAAGGTAGAATGAAAAAGATAGAGCATTCATGAAAGCAAGAAAGAAAGGAAAAGAGTGGCAAGGAAAGAACAAGAATGGCAAGGAAAGAGGAAGGAAGGAATGAACAGAGTGGCAAGAAAATAGAAGAAGGAGGAAAGTAAAAGATTGGCAAAGAAGGAAAAGTGTGGCAAGGAAGAAATGAAGGAAGGAAAAGAGTGGCAAGGAAAGAAGGAAGTAGAACATTGACAAGGAAGGAAATGACTGGGGAGAAAAAGAAATAAAGGAAGACTGTGAATGGAAAGGAAAAAATGATAAAAAGGTACAAAAGATGGAGCATTCATGGAAGCAAGAAAGAAAGGAAAAGAATGGCAAGGAAGGAAGAAAAAGAGTGGCAAGAAAATAGAGGAAGAAGGGAAGTAAAAGATTGGCAAAGAAGGAAAAGAGTGGCAAGGAAAGAGTAAAGAATGAAGTAAAACATTGACAAGGAAGGAAAATAGTGGGATGAAAAAGAACGAAAGGAAATCTGGGTGAATGGAAAGGAAAAAGAAGGATAGAAAGGTAGAAGGTAGAAAAGATGGGGCATTCATGGAAGAAAGAAAGAAAGAAAGAAAGAAAGAAAGGAAAAGAGTGGCAAGGAAATAGAGGAAGGAAGGAAGGAAGGAAAAGAGTGGAAAGGAAAGAAAGAAATAAACTAATGAAAAGAGTGGCAAGAAAAAAGAGGAAGGAGGGAAGGAAAAGAGTGGCAAGGAAAGAAGGAAAAGAATGGCAAGGAAAGAAGAAAGGAAGAAAAAAGTGGCGTGAGAAGAGAGTCAGAGGGGAAATAAAAGATTGGCAAAGAAGGAAAAGAGTGGCAAGGAAAAGAGGAAAAAGGAAGCAAAACATTGACAGGGAAGGAAAAAAGCGTGGGTTAATGGAAAGGAAAAAAGAAGAATAGAAAGGTAGGAGGTAGAAAAGATGGAGCATAGAAAAGAAAGATAGAAAGAAAGAAAGAAAAAGAGTGGCAAGGAAAGAGGAAGGAAGGAATGAAAAGAATGGCAAGGAAAGAGGAAGGAAGGAAGGAAGAGAGTGGTAAGGAAAGATAGGAAAGAAAGAAAAGAGTGGGTGAATGGAAAGGAAAAAAGAAGAATCGAGAGAAAGGATAGAAAGGTAGGAGGTAGAAAAGATGGAGCATTCATGGATGGATGAAAAAGGGAAAGAAAGAAAGAAAGAAAGAAAGAAAGAAAGAAAGAAAGAAAGAAAGAAAGAAAGAAAGAAAGAAAGAAAGAAAGAAAGAAAGAAAGAAAAACTGGGTGGATATATGGAAAAAAGTAGGAACCAAAAAATGGCAAAGGGAAAGAAGGGAAAGGGGAAAAAAAAAAACAAGAATACAGCAAAGAAAAATGAAAGAAGGAATGATAGAAGAACAAGAAAAGAGAAAACTAGAGGATGGATGAAAATGAAATGCAGGTAAAATGGAGTGAATTGAAGGGAAATGGAGAAAAGATGGAAAGAAACTATAATTGGAGGACAAAGAAGAAAATATATTAAAAATGAGGGAAGATTTAAAAATGGACAAGCAGAGAGGAAGGAAAGAAATGGAAGAATGGATGATTTAAGTAATTAAGCAAATGAAAGGATGAAAAGAAGGAGTGGCCAAAAAGAAAGATATATATATATATATATATATATATATATATATATATATATATATATATATATATATATATATATATATATATATATATATATATTTTTTTTTTTTTTTTTTTTTTTTTTTTTTTTTTTTTAAAAAAGCTGATGAATTGATGGAAGGAGAAAAAAGCAGGAAGAATAGAAAAACGAAGGGATCAAAGAAGCGTCAGATTTCCAAAGATTGGCCTGTAGTGTTCATGAATAATAACTCCTGCTCTGAGATTTGTTGGAAATGCATCCAAGTAATATTTCGGCATCACTTTATATGCTGCTCAGTGAAACAACTGCGGGTGAATATTTCAGCTCTGCATGTTGACTTCCAGCGTAGAGAGAAGGCCAAGAGGGAGCAGAGAAACTCAGAAGCGCAGTCAAACAAACAAGGCCCTGTGAGCTTTTCCCTGTTTGAAGGCGTGTGTACTGGTTTCACAGATGATGACATCAGATCTGCGTCAGGTGAGGTCAGCAGGGGTTGAGTTGATATGGTGATGTTTGTTGGTCAGTGTCAGCCAACTTGGTTTTTCCCTATACTGCCCCCTGCTGGAGAGTGATGGTTTCGCGCAATCATTTACACACCACATCTACTGTACTGTACACTCACAGGCCACTTTATTTCACTCGATCAACTGCTTGTTAACCTTTACGAAAAAAAGATGTATATTTAAAGGGCTTTTTATTATGTATACTTCACATATTAACATCTATGTACTATTAACTATACATACTCTTGAGAATAAATTGGCCCACTTTGAGTATATGCCAGTATACTTTGAAATGTGTAATAGTAGTACTTTAAGCACACTATGGTCTACAGTGATCTTTCTCATTTGTACTGCAAGTTAACTTTTGAGTGTACTAGGAGTATTCTTTTGTAATACTTGTGGTAGTTTAATAATTAGTTCGTAAACATTGACCCATGCTCAGAATTTGGGTTAGGGTTAACTGATACAATTACGACAACAATTCCAGGTGGTGCTGGCACTCAGTGTTGGCAGACGTACAGTAATTATTGTATTTGTACGATAATTTTGACCTCTGTAGTGAAAAAAATCCTATAATGTGATGAGGATGATAATGAAAAGCCTTTATTTGTGACACTTTTACATACACCCCCGCCCCCCTCCACCGATCATACACACATCACACATTTCAGGGAAATATAACCACAGTCTGATTAGGAACAACTCTACTCACCACCGTTTCAATCCAGCCGGCCAGCTTGGTGGGGTTTTGAGCTGCACTGACAGCTTTTATCAATCGGCGATACTCCATGGCCCCGCATAAGCCCATCAGCAGAAACCCTGCTATCAAAGTTACAAATAGATAAATATCTTCTATATCCTCTAGGGACAGAGTGGCCAGGCACACGATGCACCAATTCTCCCACCGTCCATCATGTATCCAGAAGCAAATGTTCCGGGAGGACAGTTGGGTTCCCCCGAACCCAGACTTCTCATCGAGAAGGTGGTGTCTATTGCGTTCAGAGACTAGTTGATCAAATCCATAATTCCTTATTGTTTGGAGAGCACAGTGAGGAAAACCCTTAGAGATAGAATAAGACGAGACAAAGGTGACAGCCATGAGAGATATGGGAGGGAGAGGAAATAAATACGACCGCCTTCATCGAGAGCCAAAGAAGAATAATCAATAATGTTCGATAATTTCAGAATTTTATGGCATTTAAAATGAATTTAATTGTAATGTTATGGCTTCTACACTTAATGATCAAGCTGCATCTTTTGTCTACTGTCTGTGAGGAGAACGTGGAGTTACGCACGTTTTCTACCAAGTCAAATCTTACGTTACATCTTCTCAGCCAGTCAACGTGGAGAATATCTCTCTCTCACGAGTTACAGTAACATTCTTGGCACGTGTGGCCATGCTTAGGTCAGTAATTTTCAGGTTAAAGTTGATTTTTTAAGCAATAAAATAAGAAAAATTAGTGCTGAAAAGGAAGGTGAGAAGGACAGGGGAGTTTGCCCTTGATGTTCTCATTCCCCCCCCCCCCCCCCCCCCCATTCAAATGCATCATGTGTACGTGTTTTTTCCAAAATTAATTTCATCAAAACAAAGCCATGTGCACAACTCAAGAGTGTGTTAAAATTTTGGAGGGTGCACTGCTTTCAAGCCAACTAGCACTAGGTTGCAGTCCATGACGGCATCCAATTTGTACCGCAAAATGAATCCCTCAACATCTGGCAACATAAAGATATCCAGTGACAGCAACTCAGAGATGGAGTTTGAACCTTCCCACTAAGTTAGGCCTATTTATTTATTTTTTTTAAATCTGTTTTTTTTTTTTTTAGGTATTGTGGTTATTTGCATGTTGTGCCAAAATGCTATTTGTCTAGATAATAGCTGTAAAATCTCTGTTTGACTCATGTTCTATAATTTTCCCCAAAATGATAATTTTAAGGTTCTGGTAAAATACTTTGACCTTTCCAATCTGGCAACAGTGCTGGGACTCTAACCCGCAACTTTTGGATCAAGATTTAGACTCTTTATCCGCTTGGCCAGGAGTGAGTATACTTTTACTGAATCACAAGCAATTTCTTTTACTGTGAATATTCTTAGTGTACTCCAAATAGTAGTACTAGTGTTCTGTAGTAAAACAATAACTATGGGTAGTTTGTTGTTAAAGACAAAGAATGCAGTAGTAGCCAATCTGAAATAACTTGTTTGATTCAGCTTATTATTATTAGCTGATTTTATTCAGCACATCTTTACTCAGAAATAATATACTTATGGTATATTTGAAATGTAATGTACTTTTAAAACAAATAAAATAAGCTTTAATATTACTAATCAAGCATGTAATAAACTCTCACCAGGCTTAAAGCATAATGTGGATAAATATGATTTGATATGGAGACCTTTAACAACTGATTTCCATAACATATTTGTTTTCTCCTACTATAAATAGTTACAGATTTTCAGCAAAAATCTATTTTCTGTTCAACAGAAGGAAACTCATAAAGGTTTGGGAGTCACCCACTTGAGGGTGAGTAAATATACATTTTTGTGTGAACTATCACTTTAAATCTAAGGAAAAAACAAACAAACTGTTTTTGAGGAAACTCAAATAACCACTTATAACTTATAACTGAGGTTTGCAGAAGAGCATTTCTGAACACACGATATGTGAAACGCTCAAGCATATAGCCTACCAAAGTTGGAGACTAAAAGATTTGGAAAAGATTCCCTTTCTGTTCTGCTCAGTCTTAAATTTTTGCTGCAACATTTGAAGAGTATTGGAATTTTTTTGTAAACAACACATCCATCCCACCTTGTATTAACGGTTCAGGTTAGAGGTGTAATGGCGTGGGGGAGATTTTCATGGCACACTTTGTACCAACTGAGATTCATTTAAACATCACAGCCTACCGGAGTCTTGTAACTGATCCGCAATGACCACAGTGTTTATCCTGTGATATTTACTTCAAGCATGAATAAAGCACCAGGTCACAAAGCTTGAATCATCTCAAAGTGGTTTCTTAATCATAACAGTAGCTTGGGTTCCTTCAGCATGTGTTACTGCACATTTTGAAGTATCACATAACAAATGAGTGATGCAAACTCCAAATTTTAAATAAAAGTCCCTTAATTCTCCCCCCCCCCCCCAAAACCAAAAAAAATGTATTATGCTCGCTTGAGGTTGTTTTGCACTGCGAAAAAGTGTTAATACGAAGAGTGAGAGATGAAAAATGCATTTGCTGAACAACCTCTGATGTAGTAAACATTACACCCATGTGACCAATCAGCTGTCTTTATTATGCTTGCCTTGTTTACTGTTGGTTACTAGGTTACCAATACAACAGTAAACCACTCTAATGTGTCTTAAAGTCCACATGAACTGAAAGTTATCACCGTTTTTTTCCCATATTGTGACAGTTCCTAGAGAAACAGAATATTAAATAAGAAAACAGTGGGTGTGGCTTGTTTTATCTATTGCAAGCTGAACGTAGAAAGTTGGCATTTAATTGAGAAAGATTGGAAAAGGGTTTTAGAAGAGTTATTACAACCAAACAGACTCCGCTTCACGATTTCTGTTTGTTGTCAAAACTGACAGTTGAAGGGGCAAGGTTAAGTATGTTAACCACGCCAAATATCTCAAACAAGAAAGACGTAATCTGAGAATTTATCTGAAAACTAACAGGAAAGGCATTTTCAGATTTCAATTTTAGATTACAAGGGCAAACAATTTTATTGTGGTTCGAGCCTTGGCTGGGTCAGTTGGCGTTTCTGTGTGGAGTTTGCATGTTTTCCCTGCGTTCGCGTGGGTTTCCTCCGGGTGCTCTGGTTTCCCCCACAGTGCAAAGACATGCGGTACAGGTGAATTAGATAAGCTAAATTGTCCGTAGTGTATGAGTGTGAATGAGTGTGTGTCAATGTTTTCCAGAGATGGGTTGCAGAAAATGAATGAATGAATGAAGGACATTCGCAGAGAAATTGTTCACCCCAAAACTAGCAATGTGAGCTAACAAAATAATAATGTTAGTTTTGATTTCATTTGTACTTTAGGTGACAGGATTCCAGCAACAGGCATTTTGTACGCACCAGACATAAAATATAAATACCAGAGCTATTCTGAAGTGAAGAATTGTGCAGTTCACTCCCAAAGAAATGGTGAGGTTTAGAATCTATTTAATACAAATTAAGTCTCTTTAATATTATTAAAAGTACATGCTGAGTGACTAAAGTTGTTGGTTCATTTTACAAACTATATGTTTGCTAATTATTTAATTTTTGAGATCTGAGGTAAACTATCTGCTTTGATTTTCATTATGGCAATAAATGTCCGGTAAATTGATCTTTGAACACACATTTGTAGCAGTTAACACTGAATAAAGCACATAATCAGCACCTGAGATGACCATTGTCATAGTAGTTTATGCTGTTGTTCCAGAAATAGAAACCATTTCTAAAATACTAAGTTCACATGTCGCTGTTGCGAATGGTTAGGGCAAAAAAAAAATCCTTTTAACATGGAAAAGATATATTTTATTGCATTATGTTGCGAGTCGACATGACGAAGTGTAATAACTTCATGGAACCAAAGTTTCGTAAACTTTGAAAATATATGCTTCTCATTTTGGTGGAAACGTGGCTAGTTAGTTCACTAAACTCAAATGGCCTCCACAGTAATGTCTCAATTCAGTAGAGGAGACTTGCATAACGTACTGTATGTTCAGTCAACAAATCTTCAGCAATTATTTGGTGATTTCATGTCAAAATGATACAAAAATTTTGAGGAATATTCACAATCTATTTTTAAATCTGTCACAAAGAATTAAGGAAGCACTGAAGTCAGACAGAGACCCAGCTCAATGCTAACAAGCCTTAGACTAATAAAGTGGTCAGTGAGTGTACACACTGTCAGGAAAGAAATGTACAAAGATTGTGCCTTTAGAGGAACAACATCTTTCTCTGGGGCAGTACATTTAATACAAAAATTCTGTCTCTTCTAGTAAAAAGTGCATATTATAGCATTAGAGCAGTAAAATGTCGCCTTTATGTACTATCATGTACATTTTAGGGGTCATTAAAAAATGCTGCCCTGTGACAAAATGTTAGACCACAAAAGATATCAATTGTACACTTTGTATTCAGAGATTGAAGCATTGCTTTGGCCATTTTAAGATCTACCAGGTGAGTCGGGTTGAAACACAAATTGATTTGAGGTTTCGAACATAACAACATTGTTTTCTTCCCAGCATGAAACATTTTGGATTTATTCCTAGTCCTGTGACCATTCCATTTCAGGTTTTTGTGGCTCTAATGATATGATGAGTTGAATTGGGATGATATTCTGTAATGTTGGTGCTCCGCCAGAGCTGCTTGTTGACTGTCAGGGCTCAGGATTCACCGCTTTCTACTTGTTGAGCACAGAATATCTGCTGGAGTTTACTTCACTTGACAAAATACGCCTTGCGTCATCACCAAACATAGACGACATATGGTCTGCATGTATTAAAGTAGTTTGACAAAGTAGTTGCAGCATTGTTACTTGCATTTGTCACACTTGGAATGATTAAACTTTATAATAACCCCAGAATGTCGACTCCTTTTCACCTAGTTTATTTTAGTCAAGATTCTTGTGGCACTGAGGTGATGTGCAATGACAGATGGGAAAATTCTCAGCTTACTGTGAAGCGATATAACAGTGTACTTTTAGTTCCCATCTCTCTCGCAGTATTCCTCTAATTGAACATACAATACTTTCTGACGTGATTCCTACCTTAAATGGAAACACACCCTAGGACAAAGGAGTCGGGTGGATAAACACCCCAAGAGTTTCTACTAAATTTACCCTGATGTTTACCTTAATGTTTAGAATGTCTGTAGATAAGCATTCTTCCGAAGCCTGACCTGTCTAGCCCAGGGCTGTTCAAACCTGTTCCTTGAGTTGCACTAACCAGCAGTTTACTCTACATTTATATGACAGCGATGTAGCCAAAAAGGTTTTCCATTATGTTTTAAAAGTTTTACATTTATGTGACAACATTTTCAAAACAATCTACATTTACATATCCGCAAAAATGGCTAAAAATGCTATATTCCATATGCCATGCTAGTATTTGCCATTGTCACTTTGTTTTTAAACAGTACCTTCATGGAAATTATGATGCACCATTGGTGGCTCGGCTATGTATGCTAAATTTGCAGTGTTGCTTTTTGTGATGTTTGACACAGCAGATGCCCTTCCAGCTGCAACCCATCACTGGGAAACACCCTTTACACTCTCGTTTACACATATACAGTACAGACAATTAAGCTTAGCTAATTCATCTATAGCGCATGTTTTTGGACTTGTTTGGGAAACCAGAGCAAACCCATGCCAATACGGGGAGCACATGCAAACTCCACACAAAAATGCCAACTGACACAGCTGAGGCTCGAACCGACGAAGTTCTTGCTGTGAGGTGACAGTGCGACCCACTGTGCCACCCCACTTTTGGTTTTAATGTGAAGTAAATACACAATTTGCAGATGAAGCATTAGCAAACACTTGATCAACATCAAAAACTCTACCACTCTACAGGCGCACTACTCTTGTCATTGTTGTCTGTTTGTTCATGCTAGCCTTTAATCTACACCTCGGACACAATAACAGCAGGGTTTGCAAACATACATTTTATTAGTGCCAGAAATGCTGATATAAATAGGCAAAACTTTAAAAGTTTTCTGGATTTGCCTTAGCAATTCTTGCAAATCAAGATCTTGAAGGAACAGTTTAATTTTTTGGAAATAGCTCATTTTACAAATCATCTAGCTACTGAGTTAAAGTGTTGTTACTGTTAACTTGTTGCTACAAAGTGCAAAATACCATTGCCCCAGCTGCAGTAATGGTATAGCTTAATCAAATTATTACCTGCATCTAGAAAATAGACACTTTTCATGTGTTTAGTCTTAATACACAATGCAACTACAGAAGAGTCAAGCTTTAAATGGAAAAATTATCAAAACTTCAATGATTTATGCAAAGCTAAAAGTGCTCCTGTCAGACTTGGACATGGGCTGAATGGATTCAAAACTGTATAACTCTAGTTAACTGTCAAATTAGCCCATATGAAAAATTTGTTAGAGCTATTTGGAGTTCTGCAGAATGTCAGTTCTCCAGGAGCATGATTGGACACCCTTGTTCAACGCTTTCAAATGTTTTGTTGATACCAACAATAACTACATAGGCTCATTCCGATATCTAGCCCTATATACATTTCTGGAGATCACGAATTATGTAGCTGCATTTCATCTTTAAAACAAACGCTAAAGGGCAGTATGACGCCATTCCTTTTCTTGCTTACCAGTTGACCACTTACCTCCATATGGACGGCTTCTCCACTGTTACCAGTTTGTGCGCTAGCTCAACATGTACGTCGGCGGACTTGAGATGCATAGTTGACCGTGACAACAGGGTGAAGATCAATTCCAGAAAGCAGTTAAAAAAACAGAAGCTAAAAAATGAAATGAATAACAGGGTGAGAATGAGGTAAAATCTGAAAACATGGTAAAAATCAGGGGGATTTTCTTTTTCTGGTTTGCTTTTTAAAACACTACGGTTGGGTTTAGGAAAGGGGTGGGGAGGTCAGTCGGTGCTTTTTAAAACACTACTATTGGTTGGATTTAGGGAAGGGGGATGGTGGGGGGAAACAGTTAGTTGGTCAGTCAGTAAGTCAGTCAGATGACAATGGCCGCTGGTGGATTTACGTGCGAACAGCAGGCGCGATGGCACTCAAAACTCGTACACACTAGTCTCTGATGGATTCGTGAAAACAAAAATTACAAAAAAAACATAGCTCCAGGGATGTATTTTGTTTTCTCCAGAAATATATATAGGGGTATATATATATATATATATATATATCAGAATGAGCCTGGATTGAACAATGACGTCATACAAATAACTTGGTTCTAATGCTGTGAGAATTCTGGGGATCTTAAGGCCCAGGTTTAGAGTGGATGATGCCACAAATACAGGTATAAATGGGGTTCTTTTGAGCTTGCACACTTTTGACTGCTTCTAGTAGTCGAATACACAAAAGATCTGATTGCTTTCATAGTTTAAACAGTCCTGTTGTTTAATGCATTAAAACAGTCAGAAAAGACACACTAATCTTTAATTGTTATGAGATGTATTCATAGAAACTGCACTAAAACAAGGCATTCATACTTTGCCGTGTTGTACAAATGTAACATGTAAGTGATGTAAAGCACACACACACAAAAAAAGAATGGTCTTTAAATAATTCTTAAAATGTCACATGAGTATGCGACAGTGGTGTAAAAAGAGGCAGGTTGATAAAACAATAATGTGACACTGATAAAACAAGTGATTACTTCAGATTTGAAATTTCAGTACAGCAAGGTCATGTTTTGATCTTCTCTTGGTCTCATACATTTATGAGATGCAATTTTGCGGATCGTAGTTCAACAAGCTTGAACTCTGGAATGTAGCGACATGCAAAACTTGTAACAAGATCTTGCGTTTCCAGTCTGGCACATTTGCATGTGTATGAATAGAAGTTAATTGGTTGAAAAGTGTAGTGTGAAAAGAGTTATACATCTCAGCTTGAGATCGGATCACTGAATACGTGTTAATATCAGATGGAAACAGGGCCTATTGAGAACTTAACAGTAATTCCATCAAGAACCATAAAGAGTTCTAAAGCTTCAACTGAAAAATGCCTTGCACAGAACCCAAGGTGCTGATGTAAAAGTGTGTTGTTATGGTAACTGGGCTTGCTGACAGGGAGCTAATAGGGTAATTGACCTGCGAGTAGCTGGGTTCTTTATCCTCCCCCAAACTCTCACACACAAACAAACACTCCCTTCCCACTCAACCCGCAGGGGTCATTCTTTATCGGGAAACACTGCTGAGTTTCTGTAACGTACACGGGGCTGAGTCTCTTCTAGAGCAATGAGGATGTGGCTCACGTTGCATGTGAAACAAGACTGTAAATGAGAAAGAGAGCAAGGCAGCGGGTTTTGCCATAAACAACACGTCGTTTTTCTTGTACAGGAACCTGTTGGAAGCTCTGTCTGAAAGCATGTTCAGATAATAGCTGGTTTTGTTGTTGATGTTCAGTCTGATCTGGATATTGTTTACATCTGGCCTGCTGAAGAGATCATGAACTACATTTTATGTAAGGAATAAAGTACGTCCAAGCAGTTGTTTTTGCAGAATAAAGCCTGACAGGCTTATTGGCAGAAAACAGCATGAGGTATTACATTGTTTTATAAGTCTGAAGGGTTTTAGTCTGTGAGAACAACAACCTGGATGTACATTATCCCAATTTCACATGGCTACATGCCACAAAACATAGAAATTAGACAAAACTTTTTTGTTCTGAGCCATAAAAGTTCATTAACTCTTTATTTAAAAGCAAAGACAGAAACAAAAACAGCTGAATGGAGCATACACTAACCTAGTGACGTAATGTATTCACTGGTTGTCAAGACAGTTTAAAGCGCCCAGATGAGATGAGAAAAGTTTTTAAGAGGTTGTTATCTCAAAATAACATACACTGAAATGTTGCAACTGACCAATCAGAATCATGTATTTCAGACAGCCATGTAATAAGTAAGGGATGAAGTATGTGCAGATGGTTGTTATCACAGAATAAATCCCGCCAGGATTATTGTCACCCAGATGCAAACCAATTACAATTGTTACATTGTTCTGAGACAAAATAATGTATTAATTCTTAATTGAAATGCAAGCTGACAGAAACAAAAACAACTGAACCTATACATTATTCAAGATGGCACCAAACAGCAGCGTTACAGATGAGCACAAATATGGATGCGAACATATTTCACTTATATTTAAAGTACCCGAATGAGCTTGTGTTGTTAGTTTTAGTGGTTGTTATCTGGGAATACCATACCTTGCAATGCTGTGACAAACCAATTGTAACAGAGTTTTCTATACAGCCATGTAATACATTTCTTTAATAAGCTTTTTGAGGTCCTCTTATACTGTTAGCTACATATTTACATCATAAACCTCTTAAATGTTTAACTTGGATATAAACAGCAGAACTACCGAACCGTGGGGCCAAAGGTTGATTTGGTTGATTATTTTGCCCCACATCAGGAAAATAGAAAAACGTTCCAGAGCGGGCCATCACATAGAGAAAAAAAAATAGTTGCTCCTGCAATGCTGCATGGTTGTTTGGAGGATTGGAGAAAACAACAGGGAACTTGCCCATCATATACTTGCAACAGCAGGGTGACAGTTTGTCTGCAGCAAGACCATAAGGCCAAAATCCATCAAGTAGGTCTGAGAGAAAAAAACATAGGATAGGTTGGCAAGAGATTATCTGTTTAACCAAGTGGGGCAGATTGATTGTGAAGTATGAAAACAATCAATGTTTGCTTATTGTGAGTGCACAGTTTACAAATCCATACGACCAGCGATATATAGACAGAAACAACAGCAGGCAGACAAAATTCCATTAGAGAATCCTGAGTTGTCCAAAAGGTCTTTTAGAAATATTTACTCATACATTACTCTGTATATAAGCAGGTACATTTTGACATTCTTTTGTCTATGATTATGCCAGTTCCAGTTGACATTGACAGTCCTATATACTGTAAGCTTAACCAATGCACACAGTCTGAGCCGAAAGGAGCCATGATTAGCTCAGCTTTCGAGTCTTATGGTTTTTGAGTTGTTCGTTCATCATGACTCAGCATGTAAAGAGAGATTACTCAAACCCAATGACTCAAGAAACAAACAGATCAAATCTTTTTCCAGCTTTAAATGCATTTGATTGGCATCTGTCTTTCACGTAATGAACGAACGACTCAAACCCAATAGAAGACTCGAAAAAGGAACTAACCTTCTACTCCACCAGCAAATGAACGAATCACCCCCTGAAAGGACTCATCATTCTCGAGTCATACAAAAGATTTGTTCAAAATTAACGAATCGTTCAAGAATGACCCATCACTTCTGAACCTTATCATCAAGTCACTCTCACTCCAAAGGTATTAAAATCTGAAGCATTGTCAAGCAGCTTCTGCGTCGATATTAAGATGCCAAAATTGCCCCTAGGCGTACTTTTGTTAATTCACATTATTTGCCTCATTAAACTGTTTGCATTGTATTTGGAAAATATGAATCATTTTATAAACATGCATGCTTTCGGAAATATTTTGGAGCACCTAACCCCACACCTACCCTAAACCTACAGTATTCACCTTATTCTCTGCGTACAAGCACGCGCAGCCATTTGAATCTTTTTGGCTCGAGACTTCCGGTCTTATTCACTTCCATTAATTTTTAGACGTTAAAAATGGATAGTTCTGCTTCTTGATGTTGCAAACTGATATTGAATTATTATATTATTCTACTTTGTCTGTATTGTCATGCAAACACTTGTTTGTAGAGCAAGTAATTTGACCATTTTCTATTGATTATTCCTAGTCATTTCTCCCATAGGCAACTGAAACAATCGCAAAAACAAGCGTACTTCCGCAGATCCTCAGATTCAAAAAGATGCTCTTCCAGCAGCAGCACCTTAGCGTGATGCGATCAGCCACAAAACAGAGGTAGTTGATAGCATTTGACGCAGTCTGTCACGTGACACAGGAAGCCAATAGCATTTGACAACAAACTTGACACAAGTGTGGCATTATTTGAATTTGTGACAGACATCTGAGCCTTGCGGCAATTAGAGGGGGTGCTTGTGTCAATTCCTCCCAGAAATAAGTTGTACTGCCATCTGGACGCGAATGTGCTTGTTTCTGCCTGCTATATCCTGCATTTTATATTGACAAATTGTAAGGTTTGGTGCTTAGAACTGGGTTAGGTGCTCATAAATATGTTAATAGTGCTATGTAAATCAATAGTTTTAACTATTTTACTTTGGAAAAACTCACACCCAAATTACAGCAAATATTGCCCAATGTGTTATATAATCATAATAATAAAATTACAGATGCCTTTAGCTTCAGCATATCTATGTCAAAGGATTCTCATTTAAAGCAACGAATGAAATGATGCCTAGGAGAATCTTTGGTGTCCTAATACTGACAGAAAGTGCTTGATTATGGTTCATTTATTGGTGCTATAAAGAGTGAAGGATAGTATTTGATCAATGTCTAATAGTTACTCAATGATGACACATTTGTGGGTGAGCTATCCCTGTATTATTTGGCATTATGTAACAGTATAATTTTGAAGTGCTTGCCCACAGATTTCTAAATTCGCTTTTACAATAAAATGACCTCTGGGAGGTATTTCGCATGCTTAGACTTTTTAAGCTAGAAAGAAATAGTGAATCAAATGTCTCCGGTGAGAAGCGTTGAATCGTTTATCGTTTCACCTGCTGTCAAGCCGTCGTTCTTGACAAAAGCTTTCCCTGAGGGGTGCGAGACGAATAACACTCAGGAACCCTCTTGTTTTCATCTTCAGCAACTCCCCCATGTCTCCGTTTCACAAGGTTTTGAGTTGCTGTGATCTTCCGAATTTCATTGCATGTTAGAGATCTCGTCACAGTGATACAATGTACAAAGGTTTAGTACTCGGTGTGTGTGTGTGGAAACACTGGCAGATTGGTGGAGGTCTTTGTGGTTGGCTTTGCTTTGATATTTGGTTCTTGGTGTTTGTGGTATTGCACAGTTTGATAAAAAACAACAACAACACAGAAACCAAAAGTACCTCATAAAAGCTCAATGAATTGTTTTGATAAGAACTTTTTCTTCTACATTTATTATTTTCAAAATACTATAATCATTTATATAAAATACTACAGTGATTTCAAACCATACTATAGTATAGTAAGTATAGTAAAGTTCTATAGTTGCTGTGGTAACACAACAGTTGTAGTAATAAAAACTCAACACTGTATATATATATATATATATATATATATATATGAATGGATAATGAATTTGGTCCAAATAGTAAAGGTTTGGCTAGTTAACATGGGTCAGTTAAACCCTGCTGGGTTAATACAATATCAGATGCTTTAAATACAATATCTGACTACAGAAAATAAATATTTCTAAATCCCTGGTCAGATCACACGAATTTGTGATTATTTCGGCATGATTTCTTTGCTGTAGGGTGTTGTCGGGACTCGTAAATGACAAACGGGCATTGTGACACAAGATTCAATCGTTTCTTCTCATGTAATGTGGCATCGTTAGTTGTGGCATAGTGGCATAGACAAAAAAAAAACATTAAATTTAAAATAAATATGATACCAAACTAAATTAGTTCCAAAAATATATTTTTTCTTGGATGATTTGTTTCGCTCTGTGAAAAATTAGCATTTAATTAATGCTTCACTTAGTTGTTGTATCACAAACCTCTGGCATATATTTGCTAATTTCTGTCATTTTAAAGATTTTGTCTTTAGCATCACCCCTGCTGTTCAAAATGGTGTCAGTTACAACTTTTTAAAGACATGTTGTGAAAAATAGACAATCTGTGGTAATTAAATGTCTGTTACAGGTAATGTTTGAATATGACTTCTTTCCTGAAAGATAATAAGGATTAAGATGTAATGTTTGACCTCATCAGAATAAGATAAAGGTAGACTAATGTAAGCAATCGGCATAATTCCTTTATCTGTTCTGTAAAATACTTCCCGCTTTAAAATTTTCCTCCTAAAATAGAATAATTCATACATCAAATCTCTACGCTATTCCCTTGTGCCTATAAAGTTTTTATCCCAAGTAAGCTCTTATTCTCTATCTCTCTACTTTGTCCTTGGGCTTAAGTATTAGCCATCTTTTGCTGAGGTGTTTCTTTTCATTGGCATTATCATTTCACTTATCAGAACCTTTATAGGCTGGTGGGAAAGACGCTAAACTTTTTGTGTGCATCAGCAGGACTGTGAGGAGTTCTTTAAGCATTATTCGGATTTTGAGCCGACTCTTGATGGGCCTGAAATCAGACGTACAGTATTCAGTGTATTTATTATAGAATTGCTTGTTTATTCATTTTAAATATCCACAATGTATTCAGATTAAAGGACAAGTTTAACTTGAGGGACCTTCAATCTTAGTCACATCTTTTTCTATCCGATAACAGGTTATACCAGGTGATCAACCAACATTAGGGGCTTTTGTGTCATATAGGAACTTGGTTATAGGAACTAACCACTAGGAATGTCCCTTGAGAACTAAAAGTTTCCCTCAGGCTGCGTTTGCAACTCTGAATGTGATGTATGTCTGGTAACAGCAACATCAAATGTGACATAAAAAAAAAAAAATCAATAACTGGAGGATGAATGACGCCATGATCGAATATGTGTTTTTGTTTTGTGCTATGGATTTTGTAAGAACCGAGTTGAAATGTAGACGTATAAGTTATGTGGCTGAAAGAGCAAAAGGGGACAAAATTACCTGTAATAACTTGTAGTGGTACAAATCAATAAGGTAGAGAAAAGAACATAATTCCAACAAAGGTAACAGGTACAGTAAACGTTGCTAGCATTGTGTATGTCCTGCAAAAACAACGTATAGCTCTTCGGGGTGGCACTGAATAAATATATACTCAAAATATCCTGCATTTTGTGTTCTTAGGAGCTGTGAACACTCTTGGGTCATGAAGGGCTGCCTGCTTCACAGAACTGTTTTCAAAATAAGAGTCCCAGATACATAGTAAGTATAACACAAGCTTAGATTTTTTTTGTCATTGTTGTAATGTCACTAGGAAACGTTGTGGCCAATCAAATGCTGCCTAGAGTGTGCATATTAATGATTCCATGTTGATCATCAGAGTGAGCGTTTTGTTATGATTGCCCTGTTTTTCACTGAGATCTTAGCAATGGTTTTGAGACTCACGATATTTAACTTCCATGTATTGAACTGGTAATATTCAGCTATGCCTACACTCTCAGAAATGAAGGTATGCAATTTGTCACTGGGGTGGTAGCTTTTCGAAACGTACAAATTTGTAGCTAAAATGTCCATATTAATACGTCAAGGCTACATATTAATACCTAAAAACTACAAAAGTGTTCCCCTTAATTTTTAGGTACTAATTTATACTTTTGAGGTACCAATATGGACCCTTTAAGTACAAATGTGTACCTTTTGAAAAGGAACCACCCCAGTCACAGCTCGCGTACCTTTATTTCTGAGAGTGTAGGTATATCCTGATTTTCAGTCTTCCACCTTTAAAGCTGCAGTCACACTAGAATTTGATAATGCAAAATTCTGTCGTGTGGTGCTGCAAAAAGGGGCGGGATTACACAAGATTATTAGACATTAAAGAAAGCAAGCGATTGGTCCATATTTTTAATTTCTGTCCAGAGAGGTCATGTTTTGATCCTCGATTCATCTCATGCACTCAAGTGATGCGATTTCGCAGGTCAGAGTTCACTAAGCTTCAACTTTGCACCGCAGCGACCTGCGGAAGCATGACCTTGCGTTTCTGGTCTGACGCATTCGTGTGCGTATAAATGGAAGTCTATGGGGAGAAAAGTCCAGTGTGACATTGTCACATCCCCGGCTCGTTCCTGCTGCTTCAACCACCATTCGCACCAATCATCGCTCCCCGTCTCCTGCCACCTCTCATCACACCAGAGCACTCTCACCTTAGATCTAATTGGACACACCTGCACCAGCAATCACTGATCCCCATAAAGCTTCCTCGATTCCAGTCAGTCAGTGGCTGGAATCAATGTCAAATGGTTCACCTTACCTGCTCCCTGATTCTCCTGCTTCCGTGGATGATTCACTTCTCCTATGGAAGTTTCTCCTAAACCTGTGGATGCAAAAGCTATCATGAAGGGAAGTGACTTTATGCTCTATGCTTGAATGAAGATCCTTGGCTGTTTCTCAAATTTCAAGTACGCAGAGAACGAACTTGCATTCTTGTGGAGACCGGTCTTGCCAGGTGTCCTCGGAAGAACGAACACTGGAGACCATGAGAACAGAGAACTCGTCTGTTGAGAAATGAGGTGCTGTGTTTTTCCTGATGGTCACGTGACCTTCACGCGTTGTTTAATGGGAAATTATTTAAACATTACAGCATTCATACAACGATTTATTGTTTTTCCCCATTTCAATATAAGCTATAATATAAAAACATTATAAATACACGTTGCACAATATAAATAAAACAGATTTTAATTTGAATGTCAGCAAACAAACACCCTTAATGTGTTCATTCCTTAATTAAGATGTCCATGATAATGCTTACTTTTACAGTTTCATTTAGGAAAACTCCTTAGGTAAATAAGTTATATCTCAGAACTTTATTAATAAATCTAAATAAAATGCTGCGCTTTCCAACTCCAGTCGCAATGACTTCTGGGACTTCTAGAGCGAGATCACTGCTCAAGTCTGCATCGGTGCGTCCTAGATATCAAGAACACATCCGGGAAGTCTCACGCATCCTTGTGGTCTTGAGTATTGGAACTGAACTTTGGCAGCTGATGATGACGTTTTACGAGAACACGAAGACACAAGACCGCCAAAGATCGCATATTGAGAAACAGCCCTTGTTTACACTGTGAACAACATTCCATCTGCTCATTTGCAAAGACTATCGCTTGCCTGCTTCTCCTGTTTAATCCACTGTGTGTTTAAATAAATTGATGAAAAGAGAACTGTCCTTGTCTTCATTGTGTGACCGTGACAAACATATAGAAAACAATTTTGTGTGTGTGTGTGTGTGTGTGAACTTTGTGCTTAATCAAAATAAACATACAAAAATTAGTACACTGCCATGATTGCTCAAGACATATAAAAACTCCCCTCAGTTTGCATACTTTACAGTAAGTTTGTTGCTTCATTTTTGTGTTTTCTTTTGCGTCATTGGTTGATTGGTTAATTAAGATTATCATTGGTTTCAGGTGTGATATGGTAAATAAGAAATACTGTATCTAATGGTTTTTTTTTGCCTGTGTGACCTGAAACTATGTAGGTCGAAGCTTTGTTTGTTTTTTTTGTTTTGTTTTTGGGAAGCAATAGTGGCATTGTGCCAATTTCTACTTGTTTGTCGTTTCCTTTAAAGTCATTATGAAATAAAAAAAATATTTATTTTTATATTTATATAGTAGTGCTTGTTTTAAATGATTTATCTATGCACTTCGTTGTTTTAATTATTTTGCCCTCAATTGTTTACCAAATACCATAACCTTCCCTCCCTCCTCAAAACGACATTTCATCACCTCTGGTCACATCAATCCCGGCGCCAGGAAGTCATCACTGAGGGGGCATTTTAATTCCATAGGGGGGATTTATGTCCCTCTTGTTCCTTTTATTTAGGCTATTTATTCACTTATTTAATATTACTTTGCATTACATGCCTAAGTTACTGACTTCAGACTGTAATAGAGTTTTTATAGTAAAAATAGCATGCACAGTTTTGCTGTTACTGATTTTATCAGTGAAGGTAATGCAACGATACTGTTTACATAAACGCAGACGGATCATGGCTTAAGCGCCAATGAGTGCTTTAAATTATATCTTATTCTCCTTATTTATTTCTGTTTTATTTCAAATAACATAAATGTTTAAGACGTCAAACTCTGCCCACACATGCAAGCTAACCCGCTATCATATAACCAGTAAATATAGTGAAATCAGCATAACCGATTCATCATGCTTCACATAGCCTTACCAATCAATATCAGTGTTAGGAAAAAGTTAAATGTTGCAATCTAATGTCATTTAAAAAAATAGTAGCTATATGTGTTACCTAGTTACATGTTAAGGCATTAGTGTAGCCAGAAAAATACCTTATAAAAGATACTAAAATTCACAGTTATTACTATGAAAATGTGTTAAATTTGCACATGGATAACACACAACTCAATAGGCTTTTTTGGTCATAATTTTAAAGGTAAAATAAAGATTTATGTTAGGATATCAAGTGAGGTTTTTTTTGTGAAATTGTCTGGTTGGCATTTGTAAAAACCCATCATAAACCATTAGGCTATTATTAGGCCTGCGTCATTTTATTTATTTATTAAGCCTATTTTAATAACTTGTTTTTAGATTACATTTTCATTTTTAGGGCCATGAGCTTACAATTTTGCATGAGTAAATAGCAGTATAGCCTAAATTACATATTTTTAAAAGATTATCGTTCAGCCTACCTGCAGCTTAAATTAATTTCACAGCAAATTTCTTCCACGTTTTTTTCTTTTAGGACAAAAGAGAGTTGTATTTGAAGAATTAGTTAACCAAAACATGAAATGAATTAGGCTGCTTGCCTTCATGTAACCCACTAGTCCAGTTTTCTCCTGTGTGAGTTTAGAGTGCGCCTCCGCCGCCGCGTGTGCGTTCTAACACGCCCGCACCCTGACCTGACATGGGGACCAAATTGTTGGACTATAGGCCTAGCTTTAATTTCACAATTTTTATAATTTAATTGTTATTTCATATTATAAAATATCGTGTGTTCTCAAGGTTGGAATGACGGGTGTGTTAGTAATTAATGACATAAAGAATTTTCAGTTTTGAGTGAACAATCCTTCACTCATTTCATTCAATCCTTCAGCACAAATTCCATAGCGCTGGGCCTGGGTCACGTGGAATGCTTTTGGGGTGGGGCTATCAATGCGCGTCTTGTTTCTGCCCTGCTTTCATTCATTTGTCCATCTTCCAATGATCGAATCAGTTCCCAATGGACAAAATCATGCACCACCACTCATGGAGAGGACTGTTTCAATTCAATGTAAGTCATGACATCGGGGAAAAAGACAATCTTAACGTTGGTTTTATGATGACTTTATCTTATAAACAATCTAAACCTGCATGGACAACCTTCAACATGGGCAGATTTTACCAACTACAAAGTCATATGGCTTGGCACAGCATGAGGGTTAGTAAACGATTTCATTTTAAGGTGAACCATCCCTTTAAAAGCTGCTGGTACCAATTATAATTCAACCTTTTAACTCCTGTCTTGTTTTTCTCTTCCAGCGTCTGTTTTCCAGCCTTGTTTTTGTCTGATGTCCTCCAGTCTTATCTCGCTCCATGTGTGTCTCTCTCCTCTGACTAGAAGAGTATTCTGGGTATTTTTCTTCATGTTCTCAGAACGGCTACATGGGCTCCTCTCTTGCTGTCTCTGTCTGGTAATCACACAGACCAGATTAGTTCCCCAGTGACTTGTGCCTCAGATCAGATCTGAGGCTTATATTTGATTCTGAGAGAATGTAATGGCCACTGAAAGTGAGAGAGAATCCTCTCGGTAATCCGAAGGAAGCGTGTGAAAAATAGTCACTAAAAAACAGGCTGATATACAAAGAAAGATGTATAAAACATATTTATAATGAATTCCAAACCATTTTCACTCAGAAATGTTACTAGAGACAGCTTTTTTAATAAACTAAAAAATTGACATCAACTGAATCACAAGATGATTGACGAAGAGTAAAATGTCCAAAGCCACAAAATGGCCGCCGATTGTGACTTCTTCTATTGAACCTATGAAATTATTTAATTGTGTTGATATATATATATATATATATATATATATATATATATATGATTTTGTGGAGCATTACCACTGCTAGAGATCATAAATAGACATATAAATGACAAATTGTTCACACCCTAGTTTAATGTTTTTCATATTTAAGTTTTAAATAAAGCATGTTAGCCCTTTGACAGTGCAGTCACTGTAAATACTGTGTGTATTTATGAAAAAAAATGTTGGAGTGGCACTGGCCTATATTACAAGACCTTTTAACCTTTAGGATATAAACAAAAAGTCGAAATAAATCCTATGTGATGGCCACAGAAAGTGAGAGAATCCTCTCGTTTATCTGAAGGCAGTGTGTGAAAAATAGTCACTAAAAACATAGGCTGATATACAGTAAAGATAAAGATGTATTAAAAAATCTACTTTTATAATGAATTTCAAACCATTTTCACTCATAAATGTTTCTAGAGACAGCCTTTTTAATCAACTAAAAAAATTGACATCAACTGAATCACACAGTGCCTGACAAAGAATAAAATGTCCAAATCCACAAAATGGCCGCCGATTGTGCCTCCTTCTACTGAACCAATGATATCGCTTAACTGTATTGGTATATATATATATATATATATATATATATATATATATATATATATATATATATATATATATATATATATATGTATATATATATGTATATATGTATGTGATTTTTTTGGGCCATTTTCACTGCTAGATATCATTAATAGACACATGGATGACAAATTGTTCACAACTTAGTTTAACGGTCTTCAAGTTTATGTTTTAAATGATAGCAAGTTAACCCTTTACAGTGCACTCATTAGAAATATTTATTGGAAAAATGCTGGCGTGGTACTGGGGTTTATTACAAGACTTACATCCCCCCAATCTTTTGGATGGGGGGGGGGTGCTTATACTTATCTTTATTTATTGTGTATAATAGTGTGGTTGTACATTGTTTGCTGTTTATTTGTTCTTTTATTTTGATTATTTTGTTACTTTGCTAAGTTTTGGGGTTATTTTTTTAGTTTTCACTCTTGTATACTGTAAATAAACCATCACTTTGCATGTTACATCAGCAAGTAGTGCCATAATTTTTAGGTTTTTCTCGCTTTCTCATACTGTGAGGACCCACTACGAGGGGCCATTTTAGGATTTTCATTTTAGGGGGGGCTCAGCTCCTTATAAGGTTAAAAAATATATATATATATATATATATATATATATATATATAAGATCAATATTACATTTATAAATAGTAAATTAATAGTAATACACTTAAAAATGTTTGTTTAATATGGGTTGTATACAAGTATTCCACTGTATTACATAGACAGGCATAGCCATTTGAGTTCTGAATAAGCCAAACTTACATGTTTACTGTAGTAAAAACCACTTTCTACATTCAATTGCATTTTTTTGTTTCCATGTATTAAATAAATAAAACTGACACTTTTCTAATTAAATGACACATATAAATCTATATTTTTAAACTTATTGGCTAAATCACATATTTCACAATCTGAACGATATTAATAAATAAAAAGTATATATATTTTTTTAAATACCAAACAACACTCAATGTGTCTATCTCTGTCAGTGACAGTTATAACGATTCTCTAATTGGTTCTGTCACCTTGTTTCATCCTTTCTGTGCAAGAGGTATAGTTAATTCCACACGAACTGTAAAGTGTTTAATATTGGTAGTTCATTTTGAAATAAAAATAGCGAAATGTTC
The DNA here is from genome assembly GCF_903798145.1 of Danio aesculapii. Taxonomy (NCBI): domain Eukaryota; kingdom Metazoa; phylum Chordata; class Actinopteri; order Cypriniformes; family Danionidae; genus Danio; species Danio aesculapii. The sequence continues at coordinate 15,427,397 of NC_079456.1, read as the reverse complement.
ATTAAGAGTTTTTTTTTTTTTTTTTTTTTTGAGGGAAACAGCTGTGCTGATGAGGTGAACGCCGAGAAAACCCGACTGCTCCTCCGTGACATTGGGATACAGGTGATACACGGTTATCTATATCAAAGAACTGTAAATAAGCAGATATTATAACAATTTATCAATAAACACAAACCTCGTTGTCACGCTGTTTGCTGATCAAATAAAAAACAAAAAAGACAGGGAGGAGCCGAACTCTTCCGGCGTTTTCATATCAAATTTAAAGGGGACTGAGGTGATAATTTACTGTACAGTTTATGAGCTAATCGCAAAAGTTTTAGGGGGGCTGAGTAGAAATATAGGGGCTACAGCCCCCCTAAAATAGGCCTAGCAATACCCATGCTGGTTCATCAACCTCACAATATTGTAATCAGTATAAGTGAAGTTGCCATATATGGTTCCTCACCTGATGAGCATTTATAATCCTACCTTAACATTAGTTATTACAACTAATAATGCTTATCGGAATTCATTTTGTCTGTCAGTAATTGATTAATTAAAGGCTGATTTGAATACAATCTAGCAGTCAGCTGTAAGAAAGAGGTTGGATGAGGACAAAAAAAAAAAAATAAGCTGAATGTCAAAATGGGGTTAATTTCCGTTTCATGCAATTAGTTCAGTCTAATTGCAAATATATTGAAACCAAGCACTTACAGGACTGACATCTCCAGGTTTTCTAAAACGTGCTCAAGTTTTAACAAGATGTCCCAAATGTCCAACATAATAGTTCACATTCTGGAGTCTGTTCTAAAGCTTAAATCATGCACATGAACTGAGAACGTTGCAATTCAACCATTTGTTTCCATAGACAAAAAAACATGATTTAATGGCCCTGTTAAACAAATATAGCGACAATAAAAATCATATTTACTATTCCACAGTACTGGAAGAGATTCAAGCTCTAAATTGTGGATATTCTTATTTTTTTAAACAAAAGCTCTGCCATGCATGGCTTTACTTCTGTTTAAGACCATCAAGATTTTAAAGCCTAAATGGATCCAATTTATCCAATCTGGAAAGCACTCGGACACTGAACTTGTGGATTCAGTGTGTAAAAGTACAGACTAAAAGTCGTATGCTGTTGTTTTCCACATTTGGTTCCATTATCTTCTTTTGTCAGTGTAAAATTTGCTGGTGTATTTGACATATACAGCCTGAAAATAACAGCATTCACACAGACGCATTAATCCAGTCACACGCAGAGCTACACTGTAAATGAGAGGCCATATTTTAACATCTTTTTCCAGACCGCAGTGAATTTATCACATTCACGTCAAGTAGGCCTACTTCCTCTGTCATCAAAGAGAATGTCTCCAGGGACGCTGTAGTGGGAAATATGGCTTTGACAGTGTTAGCATTCAATGGGCTCCCCATTGCTACACCTTTTGATTTATAAACCCTCGCTAAAATCGGTAACTCATGGTGGGCTTGGAAAAGGGTTTCATCAAACTCCTTGCAATTTTCACCGTAAACCCATTTTGCCTCTTGAACGGTCAGCTCAGGAACGTCATTTTCCACTGATGTGAAACGATTTGAGGAGAATATTTCCCAGAAATAAGAGCCTAAAACCAAAAATGAATTAATGAGATGGATTTAAAGATGTATGTGTCAACGTAACAATAATTTACAAAAACTGACCTTATTACCATCATTACCAGTTTTAACACAGAATGACTTTTGTGCTATGGAATTTATAGTCAAATCGGTGTCCAAAAAAAGATATGTTTATATAGTTTTAAAGTCTTGGGCAAGCTACTTGAAAAAAGTAGTGAACTAAGCTATTAGCTACTCTACTTAAAATGTAGCTTAACTAAACTAAAAGCTACCCTCTTGGAAATGTAGCAAGCTAAGCTAAAAGCTACTTAGCTTAGATGTAGCTAAGCTACTTTTGCAGTTTAAATTTTTAAATCGAAGCAACTTAAATCCAAGTCAATCATATATTTGTGGTCAATAAAACTGTCAATGAAACATATGAGGCATACATGTTTAGTTAAATTATTTACTGTAAATAATATGCTGTACCAAACAAAAACAAATTATAGTATATAACAGCAAAAACCAAAAAAATCTAATAAAACCAGGTGTTCCGCATTTAAAATACTGTAGTAATTTATAGTAAAGGGAAATATTTAAGAATAAGCATTATACTGTGTGTATATATATATATATATATATATATATATATATATATATATATTAAACAACTCTTCATTAATGAATTACACTACATAATGTGGTTTTATTAGTAACTACAGTACAATGAACTAATAGTAATTACCATAATATACTTTAGCCAAGTACCACAACAAATTAAGTATTAAATTAAGTATTCTTGAGCACAGCATCAGAATTAACGCGATTGCATCTTAACAAGTACTTCTTGAGGTATGGTCACAGTCATCTTTCCATCAAGCAAATTTCTTGTGTTAGCCTAATTGGTTGTTGACATCACCGACCAGAGCGAGAGGTGGCAGTAACGCAACAAAAAGTTTCTTGTTGACCACCGTAAAACAGGAAGAAGGAGAACTCGTCATTCTCGCCATCATACGGATTTACTTTCATTAGCTAGACACCAGCCTCACAGCTCCGTGAATTTTTGTGCCATCACTTATTGATCCGCGATCAGTAAATGTAGCTTGTGTGGACACTACCGCGCTACTTGACTAAAAAAAAAGCTTCATTACTGAAAAGCTTATTGATTTAGAAAGTTGCGACGCTACCGCCACGCTGAGAAATGTAGTTAAGCTTGTAGCATCACTACTTGTAGCGACGCTACTGCCCAACACTGTAGTTTTATATAAATATGTCCTGGCAAAGAGACAAAAGAGCCTTAAACCAAGACTGAAAAAAATTATATTCATTTAATCAATTTATTTTAAAATATAAATAATGTAAGTTAAACAGAAGCAGACATTACAAAGATGATATTTACTGAGCTTGTTTGGTTTCATTTTCTTTAATTAAGCCACTAAAGTTAATTGTTTTCAGCCCACATGCAGAGGTGTTTTAGTACATTTGTGTCATTAACCTGAGTATGACTGTGAATACTAAAAACATAGGGTTATTGCAGATGTTAGAATTTAGTTTTTTTTATTTCTGTATAATTAAATGATATTCACATAACTAGAATAACTTTGCAGTCAAGAGGTATCTAGTTTAATGTTTTTAGTTTTGACTTAGTTTTAAAGCATGCATATGAACAAATGTCTAAATGAAGATGAATACGCTCGCTATGGTCCTGGAAAAATGTTACTAGAGAAAAATTTTACTCTTTTCATCAATTCATGCCCAGTTTACCTAAAAAGCATAATATCAGCAGGTTTATTTATTATCAAAATATTAGAATGTTACCTTTTCACCATGTGTGCCTTGTTCACCCATAAATGGTATAGAGTAAAATGTAGTCAAATTTGGTGTCCAAAAGAGTCCATAATCAACTTAATAAAATTTAGCAAAAATATTAGTTATTTGGAAGGTTACAATTTTATCATATACTCCCTGGTCACCCATAAAGTAGTGTGAACGTACTAGTGTGTAACGCTTCCAATTCACTTTGAATGGGTGACATCAAGTGTTGCCGAACTGAATTGTGGGTCCATCTGCGCTGCTTCAGCAGCATTGCTCACTGCAGAAGTTGGAAATTTCTCAACTTTTCAAGCAACAACGGAAGCATCAGCCAATCTACTCACTTTATGCAAATACCCCAGCTCAGACAGTAGGTGATTGCAGACTTATTTCATTGGCTGATGCTGCTATGACAAACGTGTCAGACTCATCTTCAGACACGCCTTCTGTCCAGCTTTGACGCTGAAGCCACGTGTAAATCTGGCATTAGTAATGTGTAACTATTTGGCAATGCATAACATTTGACAAGCAGAGAGAGACACACTCTTCCCCTTGTTTTAATGTCAGCCATAAAATATTTTGCGGTTTCAAATGGGAGATAAATGTAAATAAAAGGACATTATTATTCAAGTTGGAGAGAGGAGGCAAGCAGGGGAATAAATGACAAGAACAGGGAGACTTTGACGTGGTTCATAAATTAGCGGCGTGGCTCTTCTTATGCACTTAGTGCCAATCTGACTCTTTAGCTCTTTAGACTGACGTTTTTCTAACAGCACAAACCCAGTCGGGAATCATCTGTCATGTATTTTGATAGATCGGTACGGGAATTCGCCATTTAGACCAACATCACAAATCTATTAAACAACTCTACATTAGCACTACAGTATGTATTAGCATGAAATTATGTTTTCTACTGGACAACAATGAATATTAGTGATCAGCTGACCCCTGAATACCCCAATCAGGATTAAGTATTCTATATCAATGTATTTCTTTTTTTATTTGCATGTTTCATTGCAAGTTTAACGACATGATTCTGAGAGTGATGTTTATATATCAGTGTCTCTATCTATCTATCTATCTATCTATCTATCTATCTATCTATCTATCTATCTATCTATCTATCTATCTATCTATCTATCTATCTATCTATCTATCTATCTATCTATCTATCTATCTAATGAACGATTCTTGATAACACTTTTAGGGAGCGCAGCCACTTAAGACTATTCAGGGCAACATAGGCTCATTCTGAAAACGTAGACTTGTATACATTTCTGAAGATCACAAATTATTTAGCTAGAGGAACGTATGGGTGCATTTTGTTTTTAAGATGAAAGCTACAGGACGGTATGATGCTGTTCCTTCACATGCTAACCAGCTGACTGCTTACCTCCGTATGAACAGCTTTCTCGCTGTTACCAGTTTGTCCAGTGGCTTGCCATGTATGTCGGCGGACCTGAGATGCAGAGAGAAGCTGACCGCAACTTCCCTCGGGGTTCAGGTCTGATGAAGGGGTTTGGGGTTCGGGTCTGATGAAGAACGGTTCTAGAAAGCAGGTAAGACAAAAAATGGAAAGCAAAAAAGAAAATAAACAAGTAAATAACAGGGTAAGAATGTGGCAAAATCTGAAAACTTGGTAAAATTTAGGCGAGGGCTTTTCTTTTTCGGGATTGCTTATTAAAACTGTCGGTTGGGTTTAGGGAAGTGGGTAGGTGGATCAATCGATGCTTTTGAAAACACTATTGGTTGGGTTTAGGGCAGGAGGGTGGGTCAGTCAGTCAGTCGACAGCGGGTTCTGGTGGATTTATGCGAGAACAGCAGATGCAAATGGCACTCGCGAGAGAAATTTGAGATATAAAAAAGCATACACAGCAGCCTCTGGAGCATTCGCGAAAACAAAAACCGCAAAAAACGTACCTCCTGAGACGCAATTGATGCTCTCCAGAAATGTGTATAGTGATGCATTTTCAGAATGAGTCTGGGTTGGTTCTGGGAGATAATAATATCAAACCACTTTGATTATTATTACCAGACTTTGGCTAAGGTACTTCAGAATGACCAAAACAATATTTCAATCCAACCCTACCCTAGGTTAAATTACAACTATGCCTATTTACAGTACATGCTTCTGCAGTCAGAGGATAGTTTGGACCCAAGGTGCACCATGGCACTCAGATTATGGTCCAAGCTGGACAGATCTGTCCCCTTGAAGCATCCACCAACTCTTTGCCCACTGAAAATAGTGGCAATCAACAAAGTGCCATTCCACCCTCTGGACGATGGCAATCCCGAGTGCCCCACTCCATGCCAAGGCAAGCCTGCAACCAAAGCCTAGAACTGAGAGCTAAAGGCTTAGCTTTTCATCAAAGGCTAAAAAAAATGCTTATCTCTCACCGCAGAGACTTGAGCTGCGTCATTCCCAAACATCTGCTGCTGACCAACAAATGCTGAGAAAACTGATTTCTGATGAGCTAAAATAGCTACACAGAAATGGGACATAAAGGGGAAAACGAAAGTACTTTCGCCACCGGGAACGAAAGCGACGCTATTTACTTCGAGATTAAAGTCTCGCTGGAGTATTTTTAAATGTTACCCTTTCAAATCATTCAGATTCATCCGAGAAATGCAGCTTATCGAGACATCTTCTGTCGGTGGGATTACCGCTTATTTTTGCATGCTTCTCAGTCTGAAAAGCAGCAAAAAATTTGCTCTTCCAGAAAACTGTGACGAGATGGAAAGATAGACAGCGAGTGAGTCAGAGATACAGACAATGACTCAATGAGCACCAGAGAGCTGATCATTTATTTATAACTGGCTTACGACTGTGACTGCTGTGGATTGCTGGCATAATAAGAGGCCTTGTGGATGTACGTAAGAGACATGTATGAGTGGCACATAGGGGTAAGCAGTGTACTTTTTTCTCACGTTGCAGCTGGAAGGGCATTCGCTGCGTAAAAGATATGCTGGATAAGTTGGGAGGGTCACGCACCTGTGATGACTACTGATGAATAAAGGGACCAAAGGAAAATGGAATGAATATACAAATTCATAACTACCTAAAACAATACATATTTAATGTAATATTGTTGAATACACATTGTAAGAAAATACACACACTGAGTAGGTATATAACAGAGATGCCCAAACTAGGGCCCACGGGCCAAAATTGGCCCATAGTAACCTTTGATTTGGCCTGCCATTCCATCTGAAAAGAGAAGGGCAATGATGAGGAGGCCTGTTGGGGCAAAGCCTTTGACAGACCTCGCCATTTCAGACTTAATGTGGCCATTTGTTTGTTTATTTTATTGCTGAGCCACCAAAAAAGCTAAAAGAAATTAAATGTTTCAATGAAATGTTATTAATTAATCAGATTTAAAATACTGACACCCGATCAAATCAAGGCAGTTCCAGCTTGACTAGTGTAATCATCATTGAACTTTGAACTCTTGTGTTATATGTGGGATTGTTGATGTTTTTGCTCTAAGTGAAGTTTCATAAACTCATTTCGAAAGGAGCATGTGATATGACTGAGCTCGACTGGCTGCTCATCTGTAATCAGTAATAATCTAATCAGATTGATCCAAGCCTACAATAAATGAATCGATTTTTCCCTAATGCTCTATCTTCGTTTTTGAAAGAGTCCCCCCTTCCATCCCATCTCCTCCCTTTTCTAAGGAGAGCTCATGAGACCTACCTGATCTCGGATCCCCTTATATGCTTATTGACTGGGTGGAAGCCTTGGGCTCAATTATTTCCGAGCTCAGGGTTCTCTCCTGGGACAGCATGCCAAACCTGCTATTAACGCCAAGCATATCTAAGTGGGAACTCTTGAAATTCATGATAAAATAAAATTATACTGCATTAGTCAATACTATTTAAAGTAATGTTTTCTATTTATTTTTAAATATTAGGAAATAAATATGGAAAGTACCCATGGCAACTTTAATGTAAAAAGTTAGGTATATTGACCTTCAGCCCACAGTCCTCATTCAAGTTTGGATTAGGCCCTTTATATAAAAAAGTTTGGGCACCCCTAGTATATACACTCACCGGCCACTTTATTAGGTACACTGGTCCAACTGCTCATTAAATTTCTAATCAGCCAATCACATGGAAGCAACTCAATGCATTTAGAGATGTAGACATGGTCAAGACGATCTGCTGCACTTCAAACCAAGCATCAGAATGGGGAAGAAAGGTGATTGAAGTGACTTTGAATGTGGCATGGTTGTTTGTGCCAGATAGGCTGGTCTGAGTATTTCAGAAACTGCTGATCTACTGGGATTTTTACATACAACCATCTCAAGGGTTTACAGAGAATGGTCCGAAAAAGAGAAAATATTCGGTGAGCGGCAGTTCTGT